>NC_018300.1:318590-324144 GCF_000315875.1 Candida orthopsilosis Co 90-125
GAGAGACGGAAGAATTGGTTATGTTTACCATCGTTTTGTCAAAGTCCAATGCATCATCTTGTAAGGATTTCAGAGTTTGTTCAATGTATAGACCCTACAAATATAAATTCTCGCGGATATAGTGTTTTCATTTAAATAAATAATTCCTCAATTTGAAAATCATCAAGAGCTTCCAAACAATATTTCACATCCTTGGTCTTCAAATTGGGTTCCCAAGTTTTAAACTCTTCAATCATTTTCTTGAGTTGTTTTACACTACCAACATGTTTCACACTCACAAATTCTTGAACGAAACCTCGAAAGTTATAAGGAAGTAAATTAAGATCGGTTGTTGATCCTCGAGGTTCTTTTCTAATTTGAATCTCTTTCAGCTTATGCAATTTTGTGGACTCCAATGTAAATCTAAGACTTTCCAAATACATTTCGTCATCATCAAATATGTATTTGTTTGTTTTGTTGATGTCCAATTTATCACTAAAGCTTCTGACTATGCTGTGGTCTCGAAAGACTCCAACGTTTCTCATTTGACAGGCAATCTCTAATATAGTCGATATGAATGGGGTTGGGTGTACTTGATATAAGTTTCGGTGGATATTAGGATGATCAAATTGTATTGCCAATGATGAATATAATGGAATGAATGAATCATTAGTCGTACTTGAAAAGGTAAATTTGACATTTTGAGCAAGGAGAAATCGTATCGATTCAGTTAATTTGCGTGATAATGAACAACCCTTCTTTTCGTATTCAAACACTTCTCGAACAATATCATTTTCAAGTTGAGTGTATGCTCGATATACAATTTTGGAGAATTTTGACGGTACAGGACCCATTAAATTGCCTGACATGCTTAAAACTCCAATTCTTTTCTTGCATAAATTATGATTTTGAGATGTTAATTCCGCTAATATGTTTATGGCTATGGGAGAGGAAGTGCCATACCCAACAACGTATATGAAATCACAATCATTGAGCTCTTTTGTATAGTTGTGCAAAAGTTGAAGTGAATCTTCGACGCAGGTCGCTATTTTACCTTGCCCGTCAATGGCAATACTCTCAATACCGATATCTTCCTCTTTATATTCTGGATTATTCTGCTTCATCCATGTTTTTATGGCTTTGGTAGCCAATTTAGCATATCCTATTGCATTTCCTGTATATTCTCCAGTTAGTGCCCGCACTAATTTGACAGGTAAGAAATTATGAACTGTGATGACCACAACTTTTTTCAATTGTTTAGCGGTTCGTAAGACCAGCTCCTCCTTCTTACGATATAGATGATGTTCAGTGTTGTATCCACATATGAGGTCCGATGTTAGTAAGCGCGTTTTGGTCCTCCATGTAATTTCACGATAATTGTCAACAAATCTAGGTGAGATAATAGGTATAGGTGCATCACCCTCTACATTATTCTTTTGTCTCAATGTTTTTTCAAATACTTCATTAGCGGAGACTGGTTTATGCTTTTTCGTGTGTAGTAGAACCGGTAGTTTCTCAGTTGGCGTACCACTAACACTCATTTCAAATGTTTGAAACTCATCGGTACTCTTGTATGCATAATGACACTCCTCTTTTGAAGATTCAATCACTGCTTTCGCGGCTTTATACGCCTCGCTTGATTCATCACTAACTTCATCTTCCTGTATATGTCCATTAGAGCCAAAAAGCCATCCGAACAAGCCTCTTGTATTATTGTTAGCTTCTTCGTCCTCTTCTTTTGCGATTGATAAGTTTCCTTGTAGTAGTGGCATATGTTCCATCGTGGGGGATTCTCCACTGCTAGGAAATATAAATGATGTGTAGTACGAATACCAAGATGTTTGTGGTAGTGGTGAGTCTCCTGAGCCAGCAACAACAATATCTGTGGATGTGGTTAAAATGGGTGGTTCTGATTGAACAATCAGTCCATTGGCTTGAATTGTTTCATTCTGGGTAATTAGATCATTACTGGTGGCGTTGCTATTTTGCTGCCTCGTGAGCCAAGACAAGACGGACCTTGAAGTTGAGTTCGGTACATCTGTTGCAGCTGGTATCTCTGGTGGTCCAAGGGGCTTTGGTGTCTCTTGTGATGTTTGATTCTTATCTCGTATACTGTTGTTATCTTCTGGGGGAGAGTTTACTTGTTGGTCCATAATACATGAATGGCAAAAGACCTATACTAGATATGGAAGTGTGGAAATAGGATTGGTCTTTCGTTGATATTATTTAAATAGTTCTTGGAGCTTGATGTAGATATAATGGGTATACCTAGTCAGGCTCTGGAGCTTGAAATAAAATTGTCGTTACTCTATTTTTGACTGTGTGCACGCGCGGAAATCGGAAGTAAAAGCTGATAACATTCTTCCACCAGAATTATTCTTGTTTAGATCGAACAACTTATGAGCACTGGAACATGGTCAGATGATATACTAAAGCGGTTAAAGATCAGAGATGAAGTAGAAAAGAAGGATTCGGAATATTACTTTGCGTTTCAACAATTGGTGGATAAGCTTCTACTTGAACAACAGCAACGACAGCAAAGCCAACAAGTTAATAATGAGGAACTAAGTCAAACCCCATTCAGCTCCAAATCGCCATCTCCATCAACAATACTTGGCATTGACAAAGAAAAATCTAAGCCGACCGCTAAATCGAAGTCAAAAACTCTCCAACTAGACAAAATAACTGAAACTAATGACGCCACAGTTGTGATTATGAAAGAAAACCATCAGTTACGAACTGAAAATGAAGATTTAATATCAAATTTGAATTCAATTACTTTGAAGAATGAGAAACTAGAAGCAATCATAAAGGAGAAAGATAATCGGATTGATAAATTAAAGAAATTAACGAGTAAATTACAAAAGAATATTGACAATTTGAACATTGAAATGAAGGAAAAGAACAAGACTATTGAATTGATTAATGATGAGAATTTGACTAATCAAATACAATTGAATGTGTTGCGTGATAAAATTGAGAAAAGTAAGAGTTCGCAAAAGTGACTGGAATGGGGAAGCTTTAATTAATTTGGTATCCATGTAATTAAGGACCACTACCCATCTCGGGGACGTCAATATATGGTTTATAGCATCTTTTCTGAAGTTGTATACTTTCAATTATTTTGTCTCAAGTTCTACGTTTTTCTTTTAAACAATTTTCATCTCATTTCATCAATATAAAAAGATATACGTAGCTCTTTCTCATTCTATTTACTTGCTTGTGTCAAGTACGTATCTTCCCAAGATCTTACCTTCTTCCATTAATTTGAAAACTTCTGGTAATTCACTAAGACCAACAATCTTAATTTGACAATTGACTTTACCTCTAGCAAAGAAATCAACAGCTTCTTGAGTGTCCTTTCTGTTACCAACATAAGAACCTTTAATCTCAACGGATTTGACAACAGCATCGAAAACAGGAGCGACAACTTTAGAACCAGCTGGCAAACCAACAAGAACAACCTTACCCAATGGTCTAACATATTCAACTGATTGGTTAATAGCCTTTTCAGAAACAGAAACGTTAATTACACCATGTGGACCCCCATTAGTTGCCTTTTTAACAGCAGCAACAATATCTTTTTCCTTGGTGAAATCGATATAAGCCTCAGCTCCCAAAGATTTAACATATTCTCCCTTGTCGGCACCTCCATCAATACCAACAACTCTGTAACCCATGGCTACAGCATATTGAATAGCCAATGAACCCAAACCACCGCCAGCACCAGAAATACAAACCCATTCACCAGCCTTTAATTGAGCAGTCTTCAAAGCCTTGTAAACAGTAACACCAGCACACAAAATTGGAGCAGCTTTAGCTAAATCAGCATTCTTGGGGATTCTAGCAGCTTGAACAGCATCAGCAGTGGCATATTGTTCAAAGGATCCATCATGAGTATAACCAGACAAATCAGCATCAGGACAATTTGGTTCCGCACCTTGTTCACAAAATTCACAATTCAAACACGAACCATTCAACCATTTGATACCAGCATAATCACCAATTTTCCATCCTTTAACATTATCACCCATACCAACAACAACACCGGCACCTTCATGACCACCAACAAGGGGTAATTTGGTGTCCAATGGCCAATCACCTTTCCAAGCATGTAAATCAGTGTGGCAAACACCCGAGTATTTAACATGGATCAACAACTCGTTGGATTTTGGTTTTGGAACTGGAATATCCTTGTATTCTAATTTACCTCCGCTTGTTTCAAAAACAACAGCTTTTTGAGTCTTTGGAATTTCTGACATTGGAGATAAGAAATGTTTTTTAGTAGTTGTACTTGTAGTTATTCTAATCGGATTAGTTACTTTGTTAAGTCTAATTGATTTAAACAAGTTAAAACTGAAAAATTTCGAACCAATTGACATTCCCTACTGGCCTATTTATATTGAAAAATAACCGGACATGTGGTTTATAATTTGCGGGTGAAGCCCGATATTTTAATGCAGATATGCATAATAATGAATAGTTGAATTTGTGCACTAAACTTGTAGTGCATGAGGGCATGTCTGTATGCATGCATATATGTAGAAGCTCTTATCTGTAAGGAATACACCCACTTATTCCACTTATTTCCTCTCAGGTTAAAGTTAACATAGAAGAATTCTATTGTTTGGGTTTGTGTGGGTTTTACACGTACATATGATGTTTTTGTTTTTCGGAAATGATTGATGAGTGTGGGTGGAAATGTGATGATGCGCATGAGGTTTTGTTTTTGTTCTGCTGTTGTTGTTGATAATAATGGGCTTATTGCACGGACTTTGTTACTCCGACTAATTGCATGATAAAGTCACCACTGCACCACTTTATTTATTTTTATTTTCTTAACTAAGGGTGTGCTATTGTCCTTTCCCATATCGCCTTTTCATTGGTAGAGCTAGTCATTGGGGCTGATCCTTCTATCCATTTGCAAATATACAGAGACTGACCCGCAAAATGAGGGATTAATTCAAAACTCCGGAAAAGTGTAGTTCCCAAGTTCCAAATTTCAAGTTCCAATGGTGAGGGTGTGGGTGAAGGTTGTTCATACAGAGGACTGTCCAAAAGGCAACTAAACTTCGAAGTGTGTTGATGTTGAGATATTATCTATCTCTCAAATCTGACATATTACAACTTAGAGATATTCTCTTGTCTTTATATATTATTACTACAAGCATTTTATAGAGGTTATGGATAACCACTATAGGCGTACAGTTTAGGTTGTATAAAAACAGAGAATGGAGTTGGTAGCTTATCAGAATGGAAAAGTTGCTGTTTGTTGATCTTGTTGATTTTTTACTCTCCTTTGGTGAAACTCTAGGTACAGAGAAAATAATACTTCTATAAACACTACCAATTTTCAAAATCAACACCACAAATAATTATAGGCTTCTTTTAGCTCGCTAATTTCTCTGATTGGATTGATGGAAGTATACTAGTAGTATGTGGATCATCCAAAAATTGGATTAAATAGACAATTAACATTCTAAGAGAAGAAATAGGAGACAAAAGACACACACACACACACACACACACACACACACAACAACTAATTAATGTCACAACAAACACAGACAAGATA
>NC_018300.1:324665-328770 GCF_000315875.1 Candida orthopsilosis Co 90-125
CTTTACAACCAAAACTTTGGAAGCCAAAAAAAAAGAAAAAAGAAAAAAGAAAAAAGAAAAAATAAAGGCTGTAAGCCTGGAATTTGGTATGACGTAAACAGCTTGGCCCGTTCTAATAGTGATGCTACATTGACATATGTCTCTAGCTACTTTTCTCCATCATATACAACAAAGTAATCTATTTAATTCAATAGATGATTACCCACGGGCTAAATCTGAAGCACTTGAAGCTATTAAAGTGTTGAATGTAATAGCAAAAGATTATTCAGTACATGCAAATGCACCATACTTGAAGTCGTTATCCGAGTTTGCATTGAAAAACTATGAAAGAGTGCAGACAAAACAACTGGTGTCAGAAAAGCTTCTTTGGCTATCGTCAAAGTCTGGAAATAGCTTTTACTTCCCGTTGATTGGTTTTAGTGAGAGATTAACATCTGCATCTGACATATTTACTGCAGATTCATCCAAATATGTGGACTTGGACCCGTCTGTAATGACTGTTCCAGCAGGCGTTGATGTACACTTCAATCCAGTTGCTACAACACATTGGCAAGACGATAAAACTCACTTGTTAAACCTATATCAAGATCTCTTAACCAATTGCTCATTTGTATCATCATATATTGCTTTGACAAATGCCAACTTCTCCACTTACACACTTATATCTCCACACAATGCATCACCTGAATACCGGATTACACTAACGTTTAACGGATCTAAAAGAATTGTTGGAATTGATGACAGATTGCCGCATATTATTGAGTCAAGTAGGAATTTGACTTTGAAATCATTTACTGATTCTCAATTGTATTGGCCTGCATTGATCGAAAAAGCATATTTGAAAGTTATGGGACATGGGTACTGCTTTGAAGGTTCAAATATGGCAAATGATACGTATTTACTAAGTGGTTGGATTCCAGAAGTTATAAAGTTGACAAGCAATAGGCTGGTTGACATGCTAGTTCGATTATGTGAATTGAGACTGCGCAATGAAGTGACTTTGGGTATTGGAACTGAAAGCTTTAGTAGTCAGTTTAGCTCATCAATCAACTTGATTGGTGAACATGATTACGTTATTGAAGATTTCGATGGTCAATGTATCACTTTAAAAAACCCATGGGTTACTGGTGACTTATCTACACGACTTGTCAAGGTTTACAACTTGACTCATTTCAAGTACTTGTATGTGAATTGGAAGCCCAAGTTTGGTGTAAAGGTATATAAGGAGAACTTTATCTACACAGTAAAGGATAACATTATTGATCAATCACAATTTACAATCGAATGTGGAAAGGAGACATGGCTACTACTTGAGAAGCATTTGCCAGTGGAAGGCACTCATTGGATGAGGATCAACGTCTACAAATCTGCAAACAGGGTTGCATCTCCATTCGACCACGAGGAACACTACGTCTTCGAGACCAACAATCGTCTCCAGTTGATCAGGTTGCCTCCAGGTGCGTTTACATTGGTTATTTGGTCGAATAAGCTGGGGCGTTATTCATTAATGTCCTATGGCACATCTTTTTTCAAACTGAAATATCAATTTCCTCATATACAATCACTTGATGGCGAGTGGACCAATGAGACAGCTGGCGGAAACTGGACTGTGGCATCGTATGTAGACAATCCTCAATTTGATCTCATTGTGACTAAACCAACTACAATAAAATTGATCCTCCATGCAAAAGGACTTGTTAATTTTGATGTTTTCTTTGCCGACAAGTTGAAACCAGGACAACGTATTCGAAGTTACAACAAGACAAAATGTCTTACTGACGATAAATACTCACAAGATTATCAATCGAAATTACTAAAGATTGAACCGGGGTCTTATAAGATTGTTGTCTCTAATTTCAATGGTTCTCCAACATCATTCAAACTATTGTTGAATTCAATCGAACCAATATCTATAGATCGTATTCCCTCAACAATGTCGCTATACACTTTGAAAAAGACGTTTAATTGGAACCAACAGAATAGATACAAGTTGTATTTCAAGACAAGTATCCACAATTCCTCAATCATTGTTAAAATACGACATACTGATGATGAAATTGCGTTGTATGGTCGACAAACTGATTATCGGCCGGCAATGAGAGCTTCAATATTTAATGCAGTGACCAAGGAACCAGTACAGATAAATGAAGAGTTTAGGGATGACTGCTTGTATGGGTTGTATGTTGAGGAGAGAATAATGGACCCTGGGGAGTATATTTTGTTGATTGAACGATTTGAAATCGGAAAGGGGAGATGTGATGTTGTCTTGGGAAGTGATCATAAAGTGGTTTTACTATGAAGATGGAGACGTAAAGCTAATTTAGCTTACTATAATTATGAAACTTGGTAGGATCTTGTTGAACTGTAGATGTTGGCATTCTCTTGGGACTACTACCAGTGAACGGTAGCGCATGTGATTTGAGATCTTGACAAGCGTAAATGTTTTTCCGCGTGTTGAAACACACCAAAAAGTTGTCAATTTTTCAGGTGTCCAACAACTATTCTTACAATCGACACCAGCACTGCCTCTTCTCAAAATGAAAAGCTTGTCTTTGCTAGTGCTCACATTCATTTGCACAATTGTACATTGTGGTCTAACAAATGACCAATTACTCAAAACAGTTCAAAATTCAAAACACAAATTATTAACATTGAATGATGAAAATTATGAAAGTATCTTAAATGGACCAAGAGATTATCATGTCGTGGCTCTTTTAACTTCGAACTCCCCTCAAATCAACTGTGTCTTGTGTCATCAAATCTCCCCAGAATTGGAAATTGTTGCTGATTCATGGGTCAAGGATCATCCAAAGGGAATTAAACTTGAAGAGGATGAAGAGGAAACAACTGAAACTAAAGATAAGAAAACGCAAGCTAAAAACATCTACTTCTTCAAAGCAGAATTTGCCGAATCAAAAAAATTGTTTTCCTTATTTGAGTTAAACACTATTCCTAAAATTTTCCATTTCAAACCTACTAAAGCTTTAGGTCCCAAGAACTTCTTGCGTGAAAAACAAGAATATCAATTCTTCCAAGGTGATCACAAGACTTTGATGCTCAATTGGGTTCAAGATGTAACCGGACAAAAAATCACCTTGTACGTCCCCATAGACAACACCAAATTGATAATCCATGCCATTATTGGGTTTGTCTCCGTGTTTTTATTGAAAAGATATCGTAAATATGTCGGTAAAGCCCTCACTTCAAAACTTTTATGGTGTATCGTTTCATTGATCTCCGTGTTATTGTTCACTACTGGATACATGTTTAATCAAATTAGAGGAAGCCCCTATGTACTCGAACATGCTGACGGTAGAACTGATTATTTTGCTCCAGGACAACAAACTCAATTTGGTATTGAAACTCAAATCATGTCTTTTGTTTATGGAGTTTTGAGTATTTTGGTGATAATTTTGATTAAACGAGCACCCGAAATTAAAAATGATTCCATTTCATTAATCTTGGTATCAGTTGTGAGTTTATTGATCTTTGTTTTGTTTAGTTTGCTTTTGTCGATCTTTGGGTTGAAAGGAATGGGATTCCCATATAGATTTATTAGATTTTTTTAAAAGACCCCATATCTCCTAATTGAAATAAAGTGAAATCCTCTCATTTTATCTCTATAGTCTTCTTCACTCATTCATTCATTCGTGATATTCGAGAATCAATCTTATCCAATTGCTTCAAACTATTCGTTAATCGATCGGATAATTCTCTAATCTTGTTAAATTGAGCTATCATTTGCTTTTCACTTATATTATTCGATTCAACCAATTCTTTGAACTTTTCCAATCGATTTTCAATCACGCGTAGTCGTGCCAAGAGTATAATCTGTGATTGGTTTAACAGTTCAAAATTCTCACTTAGTGTATCTAATGGACCAGTTAGTAGTGAATGTGCTGCGAGTTCAATTGGGTGGAGGTCGTTGATTATTGGGTGTGTGTCATTTTCTGATGATAAAGGGGTAAAAGTCAGTGGTTCATCCATTGTAGAGAAGGAGTAAGTGATGGAGAATGGTGTCTAGATGGGGTTGATTTTGATTTTCAAAGCTTTTGCCAAATTTAGAAAATGCCAAACAAATCCTACCTTTGCGACTCCGTCTCTT
>NC_018300.1:330170-348555 GCF_000315875.1 Candida orthopsilosis Co 90-125
GGTGTTAATTATCGAACCGATTATGTGTGTTATGGTCGGATGTGTAGCTAATATTAGGGTTTTAAAGTTGTATTTAATTTATTTATCGCGTGTTTTAAGACAAACGACGTTGGAAGGTTATTAAATACACGCTTCTACCCTAAACCAGTCTAAGTGTATTCATCAAATGCCCCGATTTCTATATACTATCAGTAAACTTTCTATTAAATCTACCCCGAAGTGATCGACCCCTCCTCATCCATTGACGAATCGGCACCAAAATCAATATTTGAATCCGATACATAAATATCCTCCTCATCGTCTTCTTCTATTCCAGCTCGACTTGCCTCCCAATTACTCAATTGGTGCTTATCAGTTAAATCACCACCAGTCAACACACGAATTAATTGCAATTTGGTATTTTGTGGTAATTGATCAAATTCAACATGGTCTCTCTTGAATTCATTAACACCGGGTGAATGTCCAATTGATTGACCAACTCTGACCAATGTTTCAATACAAGATTTGGAATTTGACACCAAATCGCTATCAAATGTAAATTTTGTTCTATCAAACAACAAAATGATCGTTGATCCACCAAATTTAAAGTATCCGACTTCTTCTCCTCGTTCAATTGAATCACCATCTTGTTTCGTTAGACATATTGACCCCACCATCATGGCCCCTACAGCAATCATAATTACCGTGCCATATTCTTCAGTATGTATGGGAATAACACTTCGTACATTTTCTCCAAACACATCTAATTCTGATCTAATAGCCATCGGGTTCACTGTGTAATATTCACCTTCAATATACTTGATTTGACCTATTGTCCCAGAAACGGGTGAATGAAACCTATGATAGTCCTGTGGTGCCAACCTGAATATTCCCAAAGAGCATTGATCGGGTTTATATAAATTAGTTGTATTCAAATTCTGGAAATTTCCGTTAAATAACTTTGCTAAAGAGAAGTTTCTCCCTTTTATCCACAAGCTTGTAGCATCATCGACAGAATCGAATACGGTACATCTGCAATCAGCCGGGGAAGAAACAATACCCTCGTTTTCCTCATCCTCGATGACTCGAGCATTAGGTTTCAACTTCCTGTAAAAAAATTCATTAAAGGTTGGATATCCATCGGGGTTATCAATTAAACAATCATCAAGGCTGAGTTTGTGGAATTTGATAAATGATGCAATATCAGCCTTCAGCAGTGGTGAGTCAAACTTCTTTCCTTGTTTCTTGCTCAAACTGCTAAGTAATAGTCTCACCCTCTTTGATTTAGCTTTGTCCAAACCTTTATATAATAAACGAATCCCTAACCGAACATAAACACTCATTTTCTCCTCCACAATAATACCTGTTAACCGATCTTGAACAAAGATATTTGCTGTGTTTCCACCCAATTTATACTTCCCATATGTGAGTTTTATAAGTGCTTTGGAGTACCACTTTTTGGTTGCGTGACGTGGAGTAGCATAAGATGAAACAAGAAGTTTATTCACTATACTCCAATCCTTGGAAGCACAAATTGCAAAATGGGTGATGATATCTATATCTTGTTTTTTTGAAAGCCTCTTTTGTGAGCACAAGGGACATGTGTCAAATACAAATATCCTATTTGAATTTTGGTCGTTTAAGCTGACGTGGATTTCCAATTGCTCGATAATCTCATCATAGGTCAATGAATCAGCTGAGTAGTTTTTACGCAAGTTTTTGTAAAACTCCTCAACCAAACTATCTGCATCCTTGGTTCCCAATGCATCCAAGAGGGAGATCAATTCCATGTAGTCATACGCTTCATCTTCTTTTGTCCCACCCAAATCGTACTGCTTCAACAACACTCTCCAGAATTCCTTTCTCAAGTCGTTATAAGTTTCAAAACGAACACGGATCTTCAATTTTGGAGAATACTTTCCCAAATACTTTTGATCATGCAAATCAAGATTTAAAGACATCACTTTGAATTTTGATGTGTCCACCGTGGATTCAACAATTTTTCTCCTATTTGAAAACCGTCCTCTTCTAACCGACTTGACGATGTTGTCGTCCTCCAAGATCTTGACATTGGAATTCAGATTAGTGTCATTATCACCCGTGGAAAATCCTGGTTCTAAATTTATACTTGCATCTGAGCCCGACACACCATGATCCATTAAGGACTGGAATGGTGACAATTCAATGAGATCCCGAAGGCCCAACTTTATATGCGCAACATCATCATGGAAAGAGAATCTGTCCCGGTCAAGAATGGAAAATTGAACCGTGTAATTACTTTCATGAGCCATTACTTCAAATGCAACACGTTCGTTAAAAATTGGCAGTAAAGTATGGCGTTTCCAACTTGTTCGAAACGTCTTTTTACCGAATGTCACAACCACAAATGGATCCATATCAAAACTAGTGCGAGTGAAATTTGTTACTGGTGGTAAATCCTCACACGACAC
This sequence comes from Candida orthopsilosis Co 90-125, assembly GCF_000315875.1. Lineage (NCBI taxonomy): Eukaryota > Fungi > Ascomycota > Pichiomycetes > Serinales > Debaryomycetaceae > Lodderomyces > Lodderomyces orthopsilosis. Next base: position 332,600 of record NC_018300.1, read on the forward strand.
AATCTCAATAAACAAAACACCCAATACTTGTCGCCCTCTCAATTCAAATTTATTGTCTTTGAAAAGGTCGTTACGAGAATGATTAATTTTCCTTATACCCAACCTCCTCTTTGGTTTTTCTTTTCTCCCGCCACCTCCATGAGACAAGTTTCCGTCACTATATGCATCAGTTGATAAATACGATGACTGCTCGGAAAAAGAGCTTGCACACCTGTCATTACCACGAACATTGAGAAAATTGTCCATTTTGGAATTGTTTAGAGGTATGTCATTGCTTAAAGCTGAGCCGGCAGACTTCTTTGTTGCTAAAGACTCCATTTCAGATGCATCTGTCATCGCCTCATCATAAAATCCTTGCTCATCTGGTGTCAACAGGTGAAGTGCTTTTGAATCAGGCTCAATCAAGCTTCTCAACCATGCCCTGAATTCCTGCTCTGTCACATTTATCCTCAAACCTTGCATTTGTGCACCTATATTTGACCCTACATCTGCCTTTCCCTTGACAACTCGTGACTTTCTCTTTTTGACAAACAATTCAAATGATAGTAAAATAGACCCAGTGACGAATGCATGAACTGTGGAATTGGAACTAAGACCATACCATTTTAATTCAGTCTTTTCAGTAAAACTTCCATCCTCTCTCAAAAATAGATTTTCTAGACTCAATCTCAATTCTCCTAGATAGTTCTTGTATCGTTTGTGCTTGTCCCACACTGAAATCATCAAAATCGATGACAAGTCTCCTCGTTTCAATGAGATGTTCAACTCATCATCCCAACTCGGTTGATTGGTATTGGTTTTTCTCTGTGTCACTTTCTTCTTGTCATTAATCTTGGCGACTAGCACTGGATTGATAAATTTCTTCGATGAGTATTTACTTGTGTTTGTCTCCTTCTCGGTATCTGTTGTCGTGACCAAGTCGGCAGCTCGATTAGCATTTATTTTCAAGTACAATTTGTATGGAGTTGCGTGATTTTGGTTGTTGTCTACGCTGATCTTGGTAGTTCCATTATTCTCGATATTTTTAAGTGATGCATACGACGTTGAATTAGAACTGGTGTTGGATCCGGAGCTTGACTTGGAAGGATCTTGACTTCGTTCTCCCATAGTTTGCTTCTTATCCTAATGCTCGGTGTCCTTAGTCAAAAATTATACTTATTGAGAAAATCGTGCTGCCTTGTGTCTTTATAAAATGAGTTGAAGTAAGGTCGTGGCTATACGTTGATCATGGATTCAATACAGATAGGGAGGCTTTTTTTATGTTTTAGTCTTTACGTGAATTAAATTTTGCCGCTCTGCTGGTGTTGCACAATAGGGCTGAGAAAAATAATTGACAGAATGGAGGAAGACGAAGATTCTAAAATTAGCACCATGTGGTTAGTACCTGCAAGTGAACGAGAGAGCACCACCCGTCACAATTAGAAAGAAAAAGGCTGTTTGAAATGCTTAAAGGGAAATGATCTTCATGAAATTGTACAGCGCGCTGAAGATTGTATTTTCGATGATAACTTTGACAACATTGTTGTTAATTTGGCTCTAAAATTGAATTCAAAGAAAGTCGAAAATCATGTTCAACAACAGATTGGTGACAAATTAGAAATACTACTAGATAATACAAACATTGAAGCCAATAAACCTAGAAATGATATTGAGAGTGTTGAGGGGAAAAGTTTGACGATGATGTCACTGAATTAGGAGTTAAAAAGTTGGAAGCTAGGCCCTCTTCTCTTGGAGATGAAAAGCCCTGTCTAGGTTTACGCAGGGCTGAGTCGAAAGTTCCAAATACATTTATTGCAATTCTGATATTGAAAGCGGCGAAATTGTCACCCACTACAGATCTACTTCAATTTAGAACATTCACAAAATTACACGCAAGATATGACGGGATCAAATTAATTAGAAAAGCAACATGTGAAGGTGTACTACCACTTTATGATGACTTGATCTATGAGCGCATCCAATCAAACGACTCTGATAGTAAAATCGTACTGAGAATTGATTTAAAATTACAAATCTGCCATCATATATTACTATTACACCACTTGGCCATGAACTTAGTACCCAATAAAGAGTGTGTTGATGATATACGAGTACTTATACACTGTTTTTTTTTTAAACTATCAATGATTCTATGCCATACCTACTATTACTCTTGTTGCGATTGGAAACAATGCAGTTTTGGAACAAAAGGTTTGTAGATGAGTTGAATACAAAATTGAAACTGAAGGTCAGTGTGAATGAACAAAATTTTACCAGAGTGAGCAAAAAGATTGACTAAGTTTTTGGGACCTTACCTGAAGTTAATGGTGAAGAGGCTGCTCAATACAGACTCAATGTTGATGAAGAGAACAATATTTTGCAAAATCTGCTCAAGAGGATTCAAAGTACAAGTCAATTTAAAGAGAATGGTGGATAATGGGAACGAAACCCCGGGATTAGAGCATGAGGACCCTGAGGCTGATGCAATCATGGATTTTATCTGAAGTTATGGTTAATAGGGAAAGAAATAAGAAAAATTCAAAAAACAAAATAAATGCAATAAAAGATCTAAGAGTAACTAAAAATCTCAATAAACTCAATATAAAATTATTAAAAATGATTAATTGAAAATCTAATTTTGCTATTTAACTTCAGTGGCTGAGAAGTTGGAGTCCCCAGTGTTGGTTGCCAGTGTTGGTTGCTACTTATATGCCATTGAGAATGAAAATTTAGATGTGTCTATTCCTCCTCAGTATAAGATGATCTCTCTCTCCCTACAGAATACAACACAGCAGAAACTCTAAACTTTAACTGAAAATAAATACACACACTGAGTTACTTTTCTTTTGTCTTTGGGAATATCCTGCATCTTGTGACTTTCTCTACACCTGTCTGTTAGGGTGAACAATAAATCCGTCATACCGTTTATGTTTCCTTCCAGGTATGTACATCATACTCTTTTGGTAGTAGATCAATCTCCCTGGTGGATTATAATTAATGTATAAAAAGCGTGTTTTTGCAGCACTACAAAATAATTGTCGTGTACCAAGGAACAAAAAAAAGTTGATGTCTACCGAAACCAAACAACAACTACAATGGCACTATGCTCAATACATATATCAAATGGAAAAGAGGATATAGACTTGCTACACATTGGACTACAAATAGAGGCAGCTGCAGCTCTAGAAATTCCACTCAAATCACAGTAACATTATAAACATCACTTGTATTCTCCGACTACACCATAGAACGAACTAACAACAACAGAACAGCAATATATCACCACATTCATGAATATCAATCTAGATACAGCAAAGGATGTTCTTTGTAAAAACGTGTTGATATATGGATATTGCAAGTATCAAGATAAAGGATGTGCTTTTAGCCATCATAAACTGACAGGATTGCAGTCGGGTGGAGCTGGAAATGGAGAAGGCAACGGGCAAGAACCTGAATCACAGGCGGATCAGTTGCAGGCGCAACCGCTGCAACAATTGAAATCTAAACAATCGCGATCTCGGTTACAACAACAACAACAACAGCAGCAGCAGCAGCAGCAGCAGCAGCAAATACCCCTTACTGGGACCGCTTCAGCAAAATCAACGGAATCAAATAATGGACGAAGAAAATTCAATATTGAAACTCCGTTGTTTCAACCAAGTGGTGGGAATGATCGATTGATTAGCGGTATAACTTCAAAATTTTCAAATCTCTCTCCAACAGTTAAGGATGCACCAATTTTTCAACCTGAATCGCTTGCATCATTTCAAGGTCAAGATGGGATACAATCCCCACAACAACGGCAACAATCTCAGAATAACCTGTCTGCTTTTCAGTTTGGAGCAAAGAAGTTCAATGTTAGCACGCCATCATTTACACCGTCCAATTTTGATTTTTCTCCGGGTGTATCTGGAACAACCTCCAACCAACCACAACCACATCAACAACAGCAGCAGCAACATCATCATCATTTCTCTGGCCCACCGCAAAGTCTCCCTCCCAACGGCCCTTCAAGTGCAAGGTCACTAGGTGGAGTTATACAACCACAACAGCCCTCATCTAACCCATATCTTCAGAATACCCAAAGTCCATTGGCTCTGGGAAATCAAATGCCGCACTCATCACTTATGAACTCAGCACCACCAATTTCATCCAATTTTTTTCCATCGCTGCAAAGTCATCCTCATCATCAGGGGTCAGGACTAGAAGGAAATGCTGTGGCCGGTGCAGCGCCTGCACCACCAACTTCGCAACATCAACAGCAGCAACAAGCACCATTGTATCCACTACAATATCATTTGTATGCCCCTGTACCACCACCCAGATTAACCGTTCCTATAAGAGATTATGAGACTAATGCATTAAAGATGTTCATCCCCAATGACTTAAGAGAGAATTTGCACCGTAGAAATGAAGCAAGTTTACAGACCCTTCAACATCTGAATTTGCCTGAACACGTAAATTCCTACCATTCATTAGTCCCCATAGATACATCCTATGATGCCGTAAGTAAAATTTGGCCCGGTAAGAATAGTCTTTTGTTCAAATGTTATTCAAACAATGATGGGAATTTGTATGTATTGAGAAAAATTGAGCCTTGCAATGAAATCACTGATGAAAGTACATTCAAGAGTATAAAGAAATGGCAGAAACTCAGATCCAATGCCAACATAGTCGGGATCAAAGACGTATTTACATCGTTGGCCTTCAGTTCAATTAGTGGAACTAAAGTGGAAAATACCACCGCTTTATGTTTTGTTTATGATTACTATCCCAATTCAAAAACATTGTTGGAGCGTCATAAGAAATCATTGAGAGTTGAGCCAATAACAGAGGATCTTTTGTGGACGTATCTCGTTCAATTGGTTAATGCATTAAAGGAAATACATGCAAACGGGTTAAGTGCTGGATCATCTATGGAAGTGAGCAAGATTATCAATACCGGAGAGAATAGGATTAGATTGAGCAGCTGCGGAATTAGTGATGTGTTGGATTATGGTAAGCAGGACAGCCCTGATGTAGGACAATTGCAACGTCAAGACATTAAAAATTTGGGTAAAGTTTTGCTTGATTTGAGCTCGTTGTTGCTTCCAATAAATTTAAGATCGAGTCAAGAAGATGTTTTGATGAGGAACCTAACAAATTCGACTAACTTGAGTGATGATTTTATAAAAGTTTTGAAAGTATTGGATGAAATTGCAGTCTCACCTGACAATGATGTACCGGATTTCAATATGAAACAATTCATCAGTGATTATTTAATCGACAAGACATTTTCCACTGTCAACAGTATACAAAACTCAAGTGATTATTTTGAACTGCAATTGACTTCAGAATTGGAAAATTCTCGATTATTTAGATTATTAACCAAGATTAATTTCGTGGTTAATACCACCACTATTGGAGATAACAACCTTAACAAGTTGTCCTTAAATGATGCCAATCAAATCAAGATTATTCAATTATTTCAGCAAAATTTGTTTCAATTTTATGATCCCAATGGAGCTAGAGTTATCAACTTGCACAAGGTTTTGGTTAATTTGAATAAGCTCGATTGTGGAGTTGATGAGAAATTGTTATTGGTGAATGAAAATGAATGCATCATTGTTAGCTATAAAGAAGTGAAGGAGATTATTGATTGTCAATTCAGACAGTTGAAAAATTAGATGTGGAGAGTTAGTAGCTCAGACTGATTTATTATTCTATAGAAGGGTGTAGCTAATATAAACACGTACAAATTAAATTCTTTGTAGTTTTATTTTTTGGTTGTGGTGATCAAATCGTGGATAATGTCACCTTGACAAGCACTGTAATTCACTGGTTTCAAACTATAAGTCCGTTCATAATGAATCATACTCAATGAATCAAAAAACAATCTCAATTGAGTAATCAGTGAAATTTGTCTCACTCCTTCCAATAACGGACTAAGATGATCATCCATCAAATCTCCATGATTTAGCTTTATTGCATCATTTTTCAAAAATGTAAAATCATTATTATAGGAGATACAATCGATAACCAGATTGGCTTGAGTAGTTCTGTTTTCAAAATCAACACTGATGAATAACCAAGAGTTTAAATTAAACCCATCAGGATTAATGATTAGCAACTCATCAAGTAATTTTGATGCAAATAGAATCAACTGCAATGAATCAGCAGGTATTGATGTTAGTTCTTTAGTTGATTTGGGTGGATGGGAAATCGAGGTGAAAACCAGTTGTAATTCATGAATAATCAATGCCCAATGAGAAGTCAAGTGAATATCACTAATTTTTAAAACAATAGCTCGAAGTAATGTACTTATTTCAATTCGAATCAGGGCGGGACACGCACTCAAGCTCAACAATTGATTCACCTTGTCGAAAATCAGATTAATGTAGTTAGCAAAATAATCATGAGGTTGAACAAGAATGATATATGTCAATTGTTTAAGGATATTGATCTTGGCTTCAATTTCTGAATCTTCATTCCAATTGAACAAAGTCCCCGCGGGGGAATTTGTTGACGATGGAGCAAGTTTGGCAATTTTGTCATCGAATTTGTCTTTATCATTTTCAATCCATATATGGACAATTTCCATCCATTTGGGGTTGGAACACGTGCTAGTGGTGAAAAAATTCCCATCATTGAACAAATCCGTCACTGTAGACTTCCAAATTCGTATTGGATAATGTTGTCCAATTAACAATAACAACTGTAATAAAGTATCATTCAAATGTGATTGCTTCTTCTTGGATTGAGTTACAATGGCATTGTTGATGATGAATCCAACAGTTTGATTTGTCTTTTCTGAATCACGATAAATCTCATCCAATACAGGGATCAATTCCCTTAAAGTATCAATAAACTGTTGATCGTAAATCACGCCATCCTCAACATCAATAGCTTTCAGTTTGGTAAATGAATGATGATTGATATATTGATTGAAAAGTTTGGTGAAACTATCAGACAACAACTTCTTGTTCTTTAGATAGTCTCTGTTCCTACTGTTGTTCGTCTTAACCGACATCACTTTACAAATTTGTAAGGCACCAGGAACAATAGCCTCAAAGTGAGATATTTGTGATGTAATAACTTCCAAAAACTCCAATGTTTGATTCCAAGTGTCGAAAATTGTATCCGAATCCATAAAGTCATAAAATGCCACTATGAAATTGGACAATTCATTAGTATCCACACTTGATTCGACATAGGTTTTATTTGTATCTAAAAATGACTGTGGGTTAAATTTCATCTTGATATAATTGAACAAATAGGGCAATGTAACTTGTGATCGACCGTTGTCTAAAATATTGAGTACTTTCAATACACTAGACAATTGGATATGTGAAGTGATTAACGTATTAACAATCTCTTGTCTTTCCAATTCAATCAATAGATCCAAAAATGTCTTGGTTCTAAACTTGAGTTTATATGAAATAAACGTTAATGAGCGATCGGAATAAGTAGTGACATTATCGGGAATATTTGTTTTCGAATCGGCCCAATCCCATATTTTGAAACTAACTTTTGTTGCATCATGAAACGCAATAAGAGTAGAATAATGTTTATTCTGCTCGGTATCTTTAGTCGAAGGTGATTCAATTTGGAAAACTCCCAGCATGACACTGTTTAAGAACCCATTGTTGGTGGAATCTTTATTCATTTGTGACTGAATTTGAACTTTAGCACTTGAGTGCATCAAATAACCATGACAAACTGTTAAAAAATTTTCCAACCCATCAAAGAGAATAATCATTGAATCATCAAATTTTTCATTAGATGTAAAGTTGTCCCAATTGATAAATCGATCGAATAACGAATTAACCTTCAGAACAATGGTTTCAGTTAAAGTGAGTAAAATGCTGAAAATTGAATCACCAAAAAGATATGCTGCCTTGATTATCAAGTTCATGTATTTTTCAAGTAAATTAGGTGATTGGCATTGAGTTACACCAACTTGGATCAAATTCACCAAAACGGGACCTTTTTCTTGCTCATCTACATGCAACAAATTCAACTTGGCATTGGAACCTGATGCTTGATCAAGGAAATGGAAAATGCATTGCAAAAAGTTGCCAATGGTTGATTCAGATACAATGTTTTTGTCGTGTGCACTGATATGATTGAAAGCATCAATAAGCAATTCGTCAAATAACATTTCAAAAGTTTTCTCGTTACCAGTGATTAGCTCCATATAAATGTTTAAGCTTAAGTCAGCAATTACACGATATTCGTCTTTACTGTACTTGAATGCATCCGCAATGGAAATTAAACCAAGATTCTCCTTCAAAAGTAGGATCAAGTACCTTTTGTAAGAAATTTGCAAGCTATGTTCATGTTCATTTGTCACATCAGGCACAACAAATTGGTCACTACTAACGTGGTGTCTAATGCTCTTCAGATCAAAATTCAACAAAGACCATACTTGTTTCAAATCATAAGCGTATTGATCACAATCGTCACTTGGCTTAAATTTGAAATGTCCATTCTCCATAACCCCATACTTCGTTAATGGATTAAAACATAAGTTGAGCATTCTCTGTGGCTTATTGTTGCTTATAAGACCATGGATTAAATCCAATACTACTTCACGTTGTTGTCCTTCGTTACTACCCGACTTATCCAAGATTAGTTGGAATAACCGACTCAAGACATTTTCTGCCTCGTTAATGCCAGTAGTATGGATATATAATGTTTCAAATGCAGAAACTTGCTTAGTAATTGGCAATTTCAAAAACAATTCCAAAATTCCCGCTTCAATCTTGTTCATAGAGAACGTAAATTTCAACTCAAATATGCTCTTGACTGCCTCTACTTGAAAATTGGCGGGATTGGAAGATACAACTGCCTGCCATAAACTGGTTAGGATATATTTCAAACACTTTTCCTTTTGCAACACACTAATGAACTTCGATAAATGATTGAGCATATTGACTTGCGATAATGCAACGGAAATATCTTTTGTATTTAACTGCGTAGATGTATCCTTTAACCACTGCGATACCAATTTCTCCGATATGTTTTGTTTCACATCATCAGATTCGACAGCATCAAGCAACTGAATCAAAAGGTTTCCAATTCTAGTACCCAAGGTAAAATTTGAGGAATTATTTAGATATAGCGTTTCCAATTGTTTGAATATATAAGGTGACAATTCATCCAAAGAAAATGGAAGGGAATCCAAATCATGATTTATCTCCTGTTTTGTCCACTTGGTAACTGATTCAAAGAGCTGTGGGCGAGACAACTGCGTGTCTTTGCTAATGTCATCCAATTTCTCCTTTTGTATATACCCAAACATAATCTCAATAAGCTCTAGTTTTTGATTGGTTATCTCGACATCAGCTAAAAGACAGGCCAACACCAAAGGCGCAAATTTATCAATATTTTCATCCTCATTGAGATGAAAGTGTTTGATTATAAATTCAAAAACGTCATAATTGGAACTTTCATTCAGTACAATCAACTTGAAAACTTCATTCCAAATGTAGGTAGATTCAGTCTCATCAAAGAAATTCATTGCTGTTTTCATAATCTCTTCATCGTGGTGCTTTTCAAAACAATGATAAAGAAACGGAGAAAATAATTCAGGTGTTAATTCATAATTGATTTCCCATTTGTCCATGATGAGATAAAATGACATTTTTAGCGCATCAAATTGGTCTTTTTTAGATTCAGAAGTGCCCAATTTAACTAATCCTCTACTTAAGGAGTCCTTGGCATTTTGTTTGAAATATTTTCTTCTACTTTCACTATCACTTTCAATATCAGGACCCAAAAAGTAGTTCAACACTCTTCTGTTCAAACTCACGTCCTTATTTAAGGTTATTTTGCAACATGACATAATCAACAAGTCTTTATCTTTAGGTGTCACTTTGTTGTCGAAAATCGAGCTGTCTAATGGAACTCGTGATAGCAATAAGTCAAAGAATCCTCTGGTTACCAAAATATCTGACAGTGATGACGATCCAATTACAATTGCAAGAGCTCTCACCAAAAGTCCCGCCTCCGGTTTCATGCAAAGCTGGGCTTCTTGAGAATAAAGTGGGTTCCCCTGTTCATCCTTAGTATTAGTAAACTCTGGCAAATTCTGTTCACACCAATGTAATGCGCCAATTCTTCTCTCCGGTGTGTCTATAATACAAAGGAAAATGCAATGCCAAAAGTGAGAATCATCTTGAAGTTTGGACTTGAATGCAACCATTAGTGAATGAACATCATTGAACACTTCGGAATTTGTATCTTCCATTCCTGATAGGAACCAAAGTACTAATGGTTTGATCAAATTGGTTAAAGTTGCACGTGTTAATTTATCAACAATTAATGATTTCAAAATCTTGATTTGTTGTGGTTTAATCTGGATGGATGAATATGAAAAAAGTGGCAAGAGGCCAGGCAACCATATACTCACATCTAAATTGAGTTGTTGAGGATTTAGATTTTCCAATATGAATTCGTATATATTCAATGTCTTTTGATGAACACCATTGGGTAGTGTTGGAGATAGGCATAGAGCCAATCGATACGAAACTTCCTTTGCGTGTGGTACAAAAAATGGTTGTTCATCTCCTTCTTGTTCATCGGAATTGGCGAATGATTGTAGTACTTTCTGTAGCTTTGATAGGAACGCAATGTAATCGGCCCATTCTTCGAGTGATTCAAATAGTGCCAATGTCTTGCCCACCAGTTGTTCGTATTTCTTGTTTTTTGTTGGTGTTTTGAACATTTATATGTGAATTGTTTCAGTTGCAGAAGATTTACGACAATAGGAAGTAGTGCTGATGTGTGTGTAAGTAGTTTGGTGTTCGTGGGAGTAGTTTGTGAAAAATCTCCAATTGTTTTGTCTGTTTGATCGTTTTGTCAACAATGCCGCGGTGGACCCTAAACCAAATCAACCATTGCACACGTCATCAGGTACAAACTACAAACTAAACTGACCTCACAATAGTAACAGATAAAACGTCTCCTATAGACAAAATATACCTCTCCTAGCCTATGTACAAATTCTGTCAGAATAAATAATTATATAGCCTATCCCATTGGTCTTTTTTATGCAACATTGCCAATATTAAAACAGCAGGAAGATGCCATACAGAACACCAAAATAGTTTCTTTGCATGGATACCAGCCAATGCTGTTCCCTCTGAAGTAGGACCCTTGGGGTTCTTGTAGTTTTTCAGTTGTTGTTGCCAAAATTTGAATGCCAAATATGCTTGCCATCCATTAGCTATGGCAGAATCAAATGGAAATACCCAATCAGTAACACCAAAGTAACTTAATCCAAAGCATAGTGGGAACATTAGGATAGAATACCGTAAAGCTACTCTTGCATTTAATTTGGGATTTTCTGCTGCTGTCATTACGTATCCTGCTTGTTTATATTGCTGAGCAATACCATGAGACAAGGCATTAAAATGGGGAAATTGCCATGCATAAAGCAAGCCAGCTAAACACCAAGCACCTGGATGTAACAAAGATGAAGAAGCGGCCCATCCCATTAATGGAGGAATAGCACCAACTATAGCACCTACCCAGGTGTTGAGGATAGATTTCCTCTTCATTGAAGTGTATATCCAAGCATACAATACAATGTTGAATAGGCCCAATGACGCAACAACGGGGTTAACACCGAACCAAAGCATAGCTACTCCTGTGGTTCCAATTAAAGCAGCAAAGTTGTACGCTTGTTGAGGGGTGATTAATCCTCTAACTACAGGACGACCCATAGTTCTTGGCATTTGTTTATCGAAATCAGGTTCTCTTCCCATGTTGATGGCGTTTGCTGCACCTGAACATAATGCAGTTCCAGCTGTCAAAAAACACAATTCAAAAAATGATACACTCAATGGTGAGATGGCATAAGAACATATGCAACTCAAAGTTACCAATACTGTCAAGTTTGGTTTTGTGAGTTTAACGTATGCTCTAAGCTCATCCCGTAACCCCGTCTTGGATCCAAGAATAGATACAGGTTCAACTTTGGCAGGCCTTGGTGCCTTAGGAGACACTTTAAATGGAATGCTAGATGCAGTAGCTGTATCCTCCGAAGTTAAGCTTTGGGACAGTTTTGCTTCTGGTTCTTGGCATGTAAGGACTTTTGATGCCACATTCAATACAGCGGCTGATCCAGTATCCTTGGAGTCTCTTATTGGTAATCCGCTATATATTTGAGGGGTGGAGGTACTCTTTGTTCTTGGAACATGAGGTAGTTTGACTTTCCTGGTTAAAAATTGATTATTGATGAAATTCTGTTGATTTTTGATGAGACTTCGTTTGGTGTTGTGGAAAAAGAAGTTGAAGTTGTTGACTGTATGCAACCTGGAAATAGGAAGCAATTTGTGACTCATGATAATCTTTTGTATGTTATATATGGCGTATCATCAACACAAACAAACACACAGCTAAATCCACTTGTATTCCCTTTACTCTGGTAATAGTTGACCAAATTGGTGACCCACGTCTAAAGTTTGAATAATTTTTTTTTTCCATTCATCGTTCATTGAGTTCTCGGTTGTATCGCTATCAGACCACACGTTCATATACTACAACTACTATTACACTACTATAGTCTAGGTAAGTTCAACAGTTGCTTTTCATCTATATGTATCACTAATTACTCTGATGTAATGGCACTTCTATCCTCAACTAACGATTCTGCTTCTAGTGCCTTTTTCTCATTCAACTTCTTATTTTCCAATTTATTCTCAATCAAATCATGGAATGCTATAATAGCTCTCACCAATGTACTAATGTATATAATCATTAGTTCATCATTTGTCTTTACAGTAAAAGCAGTAGCTAATTCGCTTCCAGAAGCGGCATCTTCACCAGTTGTTGAACTTCCTGCCGGTTGTACTAAATTAGGTAGTAAGTTGAACACATTTTGAAGTTTTCCCAAAATAGTATGATTAATTGGTAAGTTCTTATTATAAACTTTCTCCAAATATGTAGCAATATCTCTTAATTTTTGATGTAATCCCAATAATGATTGATATGTTTGGGTAACTCTCAATGATAAATTTCCAGCGGCTTGATCCCTGATATCTCTCAACAAGTGTTCTACTCCAATTTCTTCGGCCTCTTCAGCTTCTATCAATGAAGGAACATGAATGAATGTCTTTTCTGCAGCTGAACCATCATTCTTGATATCATCAACAGCAAAATAAGCATCAGTGGGGATACCAACACCTTGTGCATGAACATCAACAATCAAAAGTAAAGGGTTAGGAGTATACCTTCTGAAAAGATCATTGATTTTCAAGTCGGATGCTCTTAATTTAGGACCTGAATGATACCATCCAATTAATTTCTCTTTAGCATTAATTTTCTTAAACATTTCACCCATTGAGTCGATATAGTTGTGATCCAAGAACCAAACACCAGGGTTTTTTTCATCTTCTTCAAATGGAATGGCATATGAGTTTGTAACTTTGATGGTATCGGTTGAGTTATCTCCTAATATTACTCCAACAACTCTTTTCTTACTATCTTTGGATACTCTATTGAAATGATCAACAACTGATAATAAAACCAATGGTGATACAGTGGCTGTCTTCTTTAAGAAGTTCAATTCATTAGTACTGGCTGCTGCAGCTGACATTGTAGGTGTGGATGGTGGATAGTAATACGTAGTTGTAATATGTAGTTTATGATTTTTCGCATTGAGTATTTTGCCTTCAGCTTTGTAATTTGCATTGTATGAATTTTTCAGTCAGTGTAGATGGAACATCGGTGAAGTACTACAGGACACCAACCAGTACTGTACACCTACTACCAAAGCATTCATAGTAACAACAGTATCTTATTTTCAAGTCTTAACTGATCAGAAATGTATGGACAAGTTGTTATAGGCCCACCAGGAGCAGGTAAATCCACTTATTGTCATGGAATGTATCAATTTTTATCAGCTATCGGACGTAAACTGAGTATTATAAATCTAGATCCAGCAAATGATAGACTTCCATACCCATGTGACTTGGATATTAGAGACTATATTGATTTAGAAGATGTCATGAATGAACTTAATTTAGGACCCAATGGAGGATTAATGTTTGCTATGGAACTGTTAATTGCTAATGGAATTGATTTATTTCTCACCAAAGTCAAGAAACTCGTTGATGAAAGAAGTTACTTGTTATTTGATTGCCCTGGTCAAATTGAACTCTTCACTCATCATAGTGCTTTACACAAGATATTTAATACGCTAACTAAGGAAACAAAGATGAGGTTATGCGTTGTATCGATGGTTGATTCAATATATTTGACCAGTCCATCGCAATATATTTCCATATTATTATTAAGCCTACGATCGATGTTACAGTTGGAGTTACCTCAAGTCAATGTTATAAGCAAAATTGATTTATTAAAAGGGTACGGGTCTTTACCTTTCAGATTGGAATATTATACAGAAGTTCAAGATTTGCATTATTTAACTCCTCATTTGGAGAAGGAATCAAACTCAATATTGGGTAAAAAATACGTACGCCTTACAGAATTAATAGGTGAATTGGTAGAAGAGTATCATTTAGTAGCATTCGAAGTCTTATTTGTGGAAAATAAGCAAAGTATGATTAATCTACTAAGCGTAATCGATAAAGCTAATGGATACAGCTTTGGCAGTGAAATTGGAGGAGATACAATTTGGAGTGAAGCAGTTAGACAAGGTGGATCTGCTGGTCATCAAGACATTGATATCCATGAACGATGGATAGATGAGAAGGAAAAGTACGATCAGGAAGAACGAAATATCCCCACTGATGAAATAAATGTTGATGAAGAGCAAGAAGTTGAAAATGCCGAGGATGCAGAATGGGAAGCTGCTTTGCGTGATTGGGAAGAAAAACATGGAGGTAGTGGTGCAATGAATAGATAATTCAAAGGTTATATATACCCGTTTGAATGAAAGTACGTCTCTATAGTATAGTGAGGTTCTGATCATCTATGAGTATATACCAAACTGTGTATGTATGTATTATTATTTTGTGATTCATCGCTGTGGATTAAAGAGATGGAAAAAATGATGCCCTTCTATTTTAACATTTAGCCTTTGTAGATCCACCAAGTATAAGTCTTATTCACAAGTTGAAAGGATGTCCACGACGGCCAGCAAAGACTTTGCTCAGGCTGATGAAAAGGCAGAAATAAATGAATTAATCAAACAGATCAACTTGACTATTTTGAACTTACAAAGAAAAAGACTACATCTCAGTAGGGAGCTTAGTGTTGCCATTAAACAAAAATCACCTAAAATTGAAGAAATTGGAGACGAAAATACCTCTCTAGAAGGAACTAAAAGTCAAAATAGTGATGAGAAAGCTAACGGGCTAAGGAGCTTAATTGAACAGTTTGACCAGAAGATAAAAGAGGCACAATTAACCAAGAATAATCTTAGCAAACTAGGACAATTGCAACTGGTCAACAACTTAGATCAAAAGGAGAAACTAAATGAAGATGGACTTCCATTTATGGACATACAGGAAGAAGTTGATGAAGATGGGAACGTCATCAGTTCAAAGATAAATAATGTTCCTGTTGAAGCTGAGAAAAAGACTGAAAACTCACCAAAAGTGGAGGCTTCATCATCATCAAAGCACGTAAACGATAAAGATAAAGACAAGGACGATGAACTTATGCAACTATTTTCAGACATGGAACTTATGCCCGGTCAAAATCGATCAAAGCAGCCTCTTGATCAGGATGAGCTTCTAGATAAGATTGACGAGTTGAAAATTAGTCCGGAGGAAAAATTCAACTTGAAGAAAATTTGTGTACAAGCATTCGAGGATTATAATGAGAATGATGAAGAAACGGATGAGAAGGATCCAATCCGAATTGAGCTGGGTTCGACCAAAACTAAAAATAGCAACTCTGGAAAACGTAATATAGATACAGACAATTTGCTTGAGTTGGAGTTGTTAGCGGATGAGTTTGACAATGAAGAAGATAAAGGTGACAAGTATGCTGATGATGAAGACTGGGACTATGATTTTGAGGAA
>NC_018300.1:349028-371182 GCF_000315875.1 Candida orthopsilosis Co 90-125
CGTTTCCGCAGATGATCTACTATATGGAGGCAATCCGAATACCACATGGCTCGGAGGTAAGCTAGGTGACTCAAAATCTAGTGATTTGTTTTGGAATCAGATTGCTGAACTAAGGCAGAAAGAAATAAAGAGTAAGGACACGCACAAGCATGGTTTGGATGTATCGGAGTTAGATGAGGCAGCTACAGAATCAACTGATGGTAAAAAGAAACAAAAGTCGGTTAGATTTGCTGAAAATTTGGATATCAAAAACGTTGAGAATATCAGTGACAGTTTGAAAAATCCACAACCTTTTAAAAAGACTTCATTATTTAAACAAAATAGGACACACTGTTATTCAAATGGCAATGGTAACACCCCCATTAAAGATGAGTCACACGTGAAAGATAAAATTGTGGAAGATACCATAGTTGAACGAGATGTTGATGAATCACCTATGAGGGAAAATATTGTGGAGGATACAATCGTGGAAAAGGATGTTGACAATCAGTTGAACAATGCGGTGTCGAATAACCCTCCCAATGCTTCCAATACTCCAGAAATGAAAAATAAACCAGCCTCAAGGTTCAAAGCGTTACGAAAGAATGTGCCTTCTAATAATAATGGAGCAGAGAATTTGACAAATGCGGTTGGAGGCAGAGGTGACATGAATGATTCGATGATAAGTGATAAAGGCTTGGAAGAATCATTTGACTCTGATATCACCCACAGCGCCATTAACACTGATAAATTTGAAATTCTGGGAGAAGAAAACATTGACAAACAAGTTGAGAGTGGTGAAACTATGATACCCCCCAATACACAATTGGACTACAGTAACATGCAAGACATAGATACCATGGCGAAAGCATACCTGATGGGGATTTACGATGACGATATTGATATTGATGGCCCATTAGTTGAAGACTTGAAAGATTTTGAAGAGCTAAATAAAATCATTGAATCAAAACACAAAGGAAAGACAATGCCAGAAGTTCCAATAGGTGGGGAGGTATATGACAAAAACTCCAATGAAGTAGGAATGGACTATGAGGAAAACGATGATATTGATGATTATGACGAGAATGACGAGAATGAGGCAATGATTAATGATATAGAAGAGCGTGAGTTTGACGAAGATGATTCCAACAGAGATATTGACGAGAATGACATAACTAATCAAGAATTGAGTGACAGTTACTACAGGATGAGAGAAAAGATGCAATCAAAACAGAGTTCAAAGCGTCAAGAACTTGGGTTTGAACCCATGGATGAAGAGGGAAATCCTGTTCGAGTCAGTAGGTTCAAAGCAAGGATGAATAAATAGAGTTTTTAGTAACACGCCTTAAATGCAAGATCCATATTCGCTGGTGGCTCTGAGATTCCGATTCATACAATGATCATTCCCCGCGTTTATTGATTTTATTGGTTGCAAAATAAGAAGTACAAAAACAATCGAGAACAAAGTTCTGAGTAAACTTTGATATGCATAAACTCGATACCAATTAGAGAATCATTCATCCAGGTGGTTGTTTTGTACAAATATATCTATTTAAGGAGTGCTATGGTGTAAAACCTTGAAGGTTAAGTAAATCATCATTGATGCTTTCTTATACATAAAAGTAATCATTATCTATACTGTGAATGAAGAATAAGTGTTCAAATAAGGTCTCACAACAAATACAACAAAATTGTTATATTCATTACGATTACACAACAGCCCATTAGAATCATGATAATGTTTCTTATTCAAATCCACTACCTACTTTCAACCTTGGATGCTAATTTTGTTCTATTTTCGTAGCTTTTATCTTCTTTTTTGATACCTCCTTTAAATCAACAAAATCAATAAAATACCACCAAAAAAAATCCCAAAAACTTCCTCAACATTCTCTTCTTTCTTTTCTTCTATCCCTTCCTCCTCCTTCTCTTCTCAGTGATATGTTTAAGGATTTTTAGAGCACCGTTCTCCCCTGAAGAGTACAAGAGGCTCGTCAGTAGTTCAAGACTTGTTGAATATTGTCTTTCAACTTTCTAACTTCAAAGTGATTCTAATTGTTTACCTCTAGATATTACGCCCTCAACGAAAGCACTAAACGATAATGATTATTTATCTACACTTTTAGCTAATAATAAAGTCTCCACCGCCAAATTCACCGCTAAACCCACCACTAAATCCACTACTTAATCCACTACTTAAATTACCGTTGATTCTAACGCAATCACCAACAACGTGGAATCTTCCGAAAATGCATCCACAAAGGAAGCAGCTAAACCCACCAATGTTACCCCTGAGAATGTTGCAATGATGCCTGAAAACCAAACCATGAGTTGGAAACCCTGCGATAGAAGCAGTTGTGGTGGCTGCTGATTGATGTCACGTTATAATTGGGAAAGAAATATTATGTGGTTGTGGTGGCTGTTGGTATTATCTTTTGAAACTATTTTAATTCTTGCTATGTGTGACATCAAAATCCTATCATCCTCTCATTTCATTTATTATGAGTGCTTCCCTCTAATCTCTCTCTGTTGGACCAACTTGATAGTGTATGTCACTAACAAGGCAATAGCCCAATGGATCGAAACTCCAAATCGTTAAATAGAATCTCTTTTATTGCAAGATGAAGCCATTATCAAGATAACATTCAATTGCTTTCAATGTCACTAATAAATTCCATTTCATCACAATGTGGTGTTGCATAATTTCAAGTTGTAGAAACCTTGATTTGGTTTAGCTTGTATTGAATGGTTCAGAATCATTGTCCGTTGATCAGCAACTTCCTTTTGAAACCATAAGCACTTCACAATCTCTTGTCTTCATTGATTGTTTCTCCAGTGTAGTGTATTTGCATGAAGTAAATCGTTCTTGATTTTGCGGACAAATGTGGGTGAGTGTTTGGCAGTGCATTGGTAATCATGGAAAGTTGGATTACGAGATGAAAAAATCGATTGGGCATGATCCCGTTCCACATTTTTAATAAAAATGACCATTAATCCAATTTATGAGTGTTGTGACAATGGTACCTCAATAATCACCAGGTCTACTTATCCAAACAACTACATTCGTTGAACACTTCTTACCTATTCCCGGTAATTCCGATACGGCGCCTTCTTCACAGGCAATACTCTGATTACCTTCGTCAATAATCGCATAAAATGAATCATTCCCATACCGGTGTGTTAAAAATTGGCTAATATTTTGAGCTCTTCGGTCTTCACCAACTTCCTCATCATGCCCAAATACAAGAACTGCAGTCCTTTCTCACTTGGAGCCAGATTTGTGTAGCTCCTCGGTTGATCCTGAATTTTAATCAACAGATTTTTACAATCAGATGAATCATGACCCCATAATTTGTTTCTCCCGTATGGTGCGTATGTCCAATGGTCTAAAGTCGGTTTTTGTATGAGCACAAGATCTTGATGAGCAGTAAGTAATATTTGTTTCAATTCCAGTGGTAGTTTCGATTCTTTCCAAATGGTGACAATTGCGGTGAATGAACTATTTCCGCTTGTAAAAAAATGGGTGAATACAAGGGGAGATATTTTGTTGAAATATTTGGAATAGTGTAGATTTATCATTCCAATATCAAGGGTCATCCTCCACAGGTACGTCTTCATCATACACATCAGTTGGGATTTGAGCTATTCGAGATAATTACTTGGCCACTTGGTTGGTGAAAGTCTCGTTGAAAAGGATGCTCAATACGGTCGAATGGTCTTTAATGCACGATTGGAGAACTTGTAGTCCTATCGGCAACATATCCTTTGTTTTGGCTTCTTAAAGTAGCTCCGTGTTGTAATAATGAAATAGTTAATTGTAGTTGGTAGAAGTTGTGGTGCTGTGAGTGTAAGCCACAACCATGAACAATATTGGTAGAACAGGTTGGTTGCGATGGGTGAGAAAAAGTTCCAGTTTTCCTGAACCTCCACTGCAATCGGTATAGGCGATTTGCACTTTTTACAACTCCTTCTGGAGTAACAGTTTGTTAATTGTATTTCATTCAAAGATGCTATACTCCAATTGCTGGCTACCGATTCTTTTGTTCCATACGCATTATGCTATTGTGTGACAGAAATCAAGTGCCACAGTTTCCAATTTCGCTGGCGGGAAAACTAACCAGCGAATAAACGAACGAAACGATTAGTGCCGTACAATTGGAAATTCCTAACACATTTCCAAATTCTTTTTCCATTTCCACCACCCTATATCTACCAACAAACCATGTCGGATACTACAATCGATGATCTAGTTACCGGGATAACTGCAGCCTTAATCAGTAAGCTCCAACAACAAGATGTGGTTCAAACTCGAACCAATGCCAATGATGAAAAAATAGAACAAACTGTGTCAAACTACAATGCCGAATACTTTGACAAATTGGCTGAAAGATATATTGAATTCACTTATAACAACCCTACCATTTACCATGTTGTCGATCACTTTAAACGCCAATTGAAAGACGCTGGGTTTGAGTATTTACCTGAACCAGAATCGTGGAGTGAGGTCAGGCCGGGCAAATATTTCACCACCAGAAATGGTTCCTCTCTTGTGGCCTTTGTCATTGGTAAGGATTGGAAACCAGGCAAGGGTTTTGGTGCTGTAGGATCCCATATTGATTCACTCACCACTGTTTTGAAACCAGTGTCCAAAAAGGATAAGGTTGATGGATATGAGTTGCTTGGTATTGCTCCCTATGCTGGTACTTTGAACAATCTCTGGTGGGATAGAGATTTAGGTATTGGAGGTAGATTGTTGGTCAAGGACTCAAAGGGAAAAGTCACCCAACATTTGGTTGATTCAACACCACATCCCATTGCTCATATTCCTACATTAGCGCCACACTTTGGTGAGCCAGCAGTTGGTCCATTCAATACCGAAACAAAGGCAGTTCCAGTTATTGGGTTCTCTCAGGGAGAAGACCCTGAACCTACTGAAGCGGAAAAGAGGGCTCCATTGTATGGCAAACATTCCTTGAAATTATTGAGATACATTGCCAAAAAGGCAAATGTCAGTGTTGAATCAATTAGTCAATGGGATTTGCAATTGTTTGACGTTCAAAAGGGAACCAAAGGTGGTTTAAATAATGAGTTTATTTTCGCTCCAAGAGTTGACGACAGAGTGTGCTCCTTTGCTGCTTTGAATGGGTTAATTAATGCAGCAACTCAAAAAGAGCTTGAAGATGACTCATTTTCCATCGTTGCTTTATACGACAACGAAGAAATTGGAAGTTTGACAAGAGCTGGTGCCAGAGGTGGTATTCTTGAACTGGTTGTTGAAAGAGTTGTTGCCAGTGAGTATTACAACCCTGATGGACTTAGTGTTCAAGATAAAGTGAGATTAATTTACGCTAATTCTATCATTTTATCTGCTGATGTCAATCATTTATTGAACCCCAATTTCAAAGAAGTCTATTTAGAGAAGCACGAAACTGTCCCCAACAAAGGTGTTTCAATTGCCTTGGATCCAAATGGGCATTTTGCTACCGATTCAATAGGTTTGGCATTTGTTGAAAGTTTGGCTAAAGCAAATAAAGATGAATTGCAATATTTCCAAATTAGAAATGATACCAGAAGTGGTGGATCAATTGGACCAGCAATTTCTTCAGCAACTGGTGTAAGAACAATTGATCTTGGAATTCCTCAATTATCAATGCATTCAATTAGAGCAACTTTAGGATCAAAAGATATTGGATTGGGAACAAAGTTTTTCACTGGATTTTTCCAAAATTGGAGATCAACTTATGATAAGTTTGCTGATTTGTGATTATGATAAAAGTAGACAATAAAAAACGATTTGAATAGGAATTTTGCTTGAGCAGTTTTATCAGTGTTTTGTCTTTGAGAATGTAAGATTTTATGATTTGAAGACAATTCTTCAACATCCCTAAAGAAACGGAATGTACAGTTCTCAGTGGTGTAGATGATTTCTTGTCGGCTTTTTCTCCAAATATGTGTAAGTCAATGCTCACGTAGTAGTGCTACTGAAGCAATCCGTGAGTTGGGATTCCCCAAGTATTGCAAAATCGATTGATGTTAAGATTCCAAGAGATGCACAACCCGACAACTATAATACATTGGAATCTCTAGATCTAAACAAACAAGTAGTTATTGGAGAGTAATTGAATTCGAGTGTCAACTTCCAGTGACTTCAAAGACTTAGCACTTGAGTTGTAATAGAACTATTGCAAAGTGATGGTGATCAAAAGGTCGAACTGTAACTACTTGCAAACTGTGAATACATATAGGTAAATCACGACAAATGATCAGTAACACAACAAATCCATTGTAGCTTAAAGTGGAAGAAGCTGTCCACATCTTCAAGATATTGGCTCAAGCATACAGTGATTGTAAGAAACTCTTTCCATCATTGGACGATGTCTATCGTTATATGGCGTTGTGTTTTTGTAAGAACTCGTTGGAGTTTTTTCTTTTCCCCAGACAAACAATTTTGTTTCAAAGTCTTTTTTGTTTACTCATTTGAAAATATATCATAATATTACAACTCATGTGGTATTTCACTTTTAGTTTATTAGCTCTGTACTGAAATGTAGATTGGTTTGTGGCACCACTAATAACTTGTTGTAACCAGTTTTGCCTCCTTATCATTGTGAAAAACATATGTTTTGTAGCTGGATCTTCTGTTTCCTTTTCCGTGGATAAATAGAATGCACAATTGTTTAATATGTTTGTGTCATACTCAGTATTACCCACGGAGCTACAAAAAAGAGCAAAACATATACGTATGAAAATGTTTAGCTGCACACTACCTTTGATGTAAAGTAGTTGTAGTTTGATATAGGAGTGTTTCTTACAACGCCTCTGACCTCTTCTATCACAAACGTGAATATATTATGAGGGTGATTTAACCCGTGGGGTTATATCATTGTTTGTTGTTGTTTTTTTGTTTTTTTGTTTTTTTTGGCTCCAATTGATTCCAATTTTCGGGGTTTTTCTGTTTGTGTATTGGTAGTTTGCATATATAAATGTATATATATAACAAACGCCTTTTACTAAATTTAGACTAAGCATAAGTAGATATAGATGGATGAATGGATGTGTGGACTGACTGAATGCAAGGAAAGGAATAGTAGAAAAGATCAAATTGAGGGACAGGCGTGTCAATTTGAGCGGTACTTTCAAACGTTTCGTAATTTTTTTATATTCCATCGAATCGATTGAGATATCTACCCGTAGAGCAAATCATAAGTGTATAATTTCTGCACCTAGAGCAAAACAAATACTCCGAAATTGACCCTATTGTTATTGATAGAACAAAACACAAAAGTTAACTTCGACTCCGTTTATTAAATGTAGGAGCAAGACCAAATGTACACCATTTCGACCTAATAATGAGGTAGTTTAACTCTGGCTGGCTGGGCTCTTGGCACATATACTAATGGCAATATTAGACAAAAATAAGAGATTAGGAGCGAAAAGACGGTTAAAACTTGTGATATTACAACCGAGTCAATCCAATTATTACCGAGACGGATAGATTCTTTTCAATTTGTTTTTTTTTCTTGTCCCTTTTGTTAAGTTACCCGTTGATGCATATATCCTCTTTCTTTTAGCTTTTTCTTCGAAGTCAAGTCAATGCAATGCATAATTAGAGTGTGGTTTAGAAGGGAAACCCCGTTGGCTTAAAATATTAATTCTTAAAAATAGTGAAAAGTGAAAAGTAAAAAAAAAACTCCGAAGTTTTCAATTTTAGAAATATTACATTAAAAACAGATGAGACAATAAGAATCAATTATTGAACAAAACTCCGAAACTTAATACTATTACAATGAAAACAACTTCAATTGTCCAAAAGTGCCAAAGACTACTACAAAACAACAAAGTAATATGTATGCATGTATGCATGTTTGCTGGATTACTCTTGAGGTTAGCTTATGTTTGGTTTGTATGGTCAGGTATATCACCTGTTCGTAAATCGGATGATATATGGAATACAAAAGTTTAGTCTACTACGGATTTGTTACATGTTAGTACATATGTGTTGTGTGTTGTGTGTTGTATGTTGTGTGTTGTGTGTTGTGTGTTGTGTGGTATGTGGTATGTGTTATGTGGGTGTTGAAATGATATAGTATGTCGTAATTGTGCATATTTTGAAATTTTTTTATTGTTTCAATACTTGTTTATCCGGGGTATACCGACTTGTCACACTAAAACCAACAACATACCAATCCGTTACCGGTATATTTTCAATTTATCTGCAACAGAAGCACTCCTATTCTCTTTCAACAGGAGAAAAACGTACCACTGCTACAGTAAATAAGTAGTACAAGGCGAAGAAGAGCGGTGTTATATCGTCTTATTGTTTTGTATGTATTTTTTTAATGAATTTACACTCTCTCCTGTGTCTACCTTTTATTTCTCTGTTTAAATAAAATGAGGTGTACACTATTCAAACCATGTGGCTAATGGAACATTATTTGTAGTAAAATGCATAGCATTGAAGTTAAAAAAGAGGGGGTTCTCTCACCATCTCTCTCTCTCTTTTGTAATGGGATATATTTTGTTGGTCCCTCTAAAATGAGGGGCAATTAAAGTTGTGAAATAATAATTATTACAGAGACAAAATTAAATTTATTTTGGCAGTTATGCAAAAACTAAACAAGAGTGAAGCGTTAAAGCTAGAAATGGGTTTAATTGACGAGTGATCAAAACTCGGTTCGGTTCTATTCTCTCGTGTTGTTGTTTGATTAGGTGTATATTTGTGTTTGTTGGGAAGGCATAGGTAGTGTACTTTTTTCAATTGGGTTGCGTTTTGTGTAAATACCGTTAAAAGTAAAAGAAATCTTCTTTCTCTTTTATTCAATTTGTGTAACCTCGGAACAGAAAACAGTATGTTTTATGTGCAGTACCATATTAGAAATTATCACGAGTCGGTCTGGAACTACATGATGTATTGTTACATGGATTGTCTCGAGATTTCCCGGGGATACCCTGAATATCTGGGGTACAGACATAGGAGACCATACATGACCCTATTGTTCAGTTTTAATTAGCTGATTTGTGGGGGAGGAGATGAACACTACCGGCAATTGTCTCTTAGAATATGTGGTTATCTGAAGTGAATTCTAGAATCAATGGAGGCGATTTAGACATAACAAGCTTTCTGTTTCAATTGCTTGATGTAAAGATAATGACACTGCCAGTTTAGCAAATGAGTATATGTAGTATATGTATTACGTACTATGTAAGTTAGAATGATTTACATGTTCTTAACCAATCATAACTACAAGAAATATAACAAAATCTGTTGTGCATATAAAAAGATTTTGGGTTAGATTTTGCAACACAACACAACACACAACAAAAAATATTTAGATTGACAAATTTCTTTTTCCGTGATTTTTGTACACGACACACGCACTTCAAAAAAACACAATACACAATAGTCATAAGAGTAATTGGTATAAGCAATCAAAACCCAAAAAGTACCCAAAGGACTGTAACTATATAAATACAACACAAATTCCCCCCCCTCTATATCCGGCTTTTCACTCTTCTCCCCCATCTTGTCCCAACAGATTCAACAGCCAATTGACTAAATACTTATTCAATTTCAACTTCATTTACTAAACGAAGAATCTAAAATAATATTTTGGTTTAAATTTTTCCATTGATCCTGTGTTGTTTAGTTTATCGTTCCCCTCAATTTTTTCAAAAGACAGACATAGTATTATTATATTCTATACGAGAGACTGTTTACTCCTCAATTGAGAATAACCAACACAACAAATTACTATCTACTCAACATCCGAGAACATCATCTATCTATCTATATATATATATATATATATATTCGTACTAGTCATTGACATCATACCATCACTTAGAGTCATTATAGAATCAGACTCATAGACTAAATTATTGCATATTTCACATACATAGAATATCACATCGCATTCAATTTTTTTACAACCAAACTTCACACATACATACACAACAGCAACAATGTCTTCCATATTAAAGCAAAGAGTTAGATATGCTCCATATTTAAACAAATTGAGAACTGGTCAAGAGTGTATTGATCTTTTTAAAAATGGTCAATATCTTGGTTGGTCTGGTTTTACTGGTGTTGGTGCTCCAAAAGTTATTCCAACGGTATTGGCTGACCATGTTGAAAACAACAATTTAAAAGACAAATTGGGTTTCCATTTATTTGTTGGTGCTAGTGCTGGTCCAGAAGAAAGTAGATGGGCTAATAACAATATGATTTTATCCAGATCTCCTCATCAAGTTGGTAAACCGATTGCTGCTGCTATTAACGATGGTAGAACTCAATTCTTTGATAAGCACTTGTCAATGTTTCCTCAGGATTTGACCTATGGATTCTACACCAAGGATAAACCCAATGGCCACAATTTGGATATCACCATTGTTGAAGCTACTGCTATCAAAGAAGATGGTTCAATTGTTCCGGGTCCTGCTGTTGGTGCTTCACCAGAAATGATTTCAGTTTCGGATAAAGTCATTATTGAGGTCAACACCAAAACTCCATCTTTTGAAGGTATTCACGATATAGATATGCCAGTTAATCCTCCGTTTAGACAACCATATCCTCACACTTCAGCTGATTACAAGATTGGTCAAAACTCAATCCCAATTGACCCTAGTAAAGTTGTTGCCATTGTTGAAAGTACTAGCGGTGACAAAGTTCCACCAAACACGGCTAGTGATGAACAATCTAGAGCCATTGCTAATCATTTAGTTGAATTCTTGGAACATGAGGTTAAACAAGGTAGATTGCCAGAAAACTTACATCCATTGCAATCAGGTATTGGAAATATCGCCAATGCTGTGGTTGAAGGTTTAGCTTCTTCAAATTTTAAAAATTTGACAGTATGGACTGAAGTTTTGCAAGATTCCTTCCTAGATTTCTTTGAAAGTGGATCATTAGATTATGCAACTGCCACATCAATCAGATTAACTGAAGAAGGATTTGAGAAATTTTATGAAAATTGGGATACTTACTCCAAGAAATTATGTCTTAGATCACAAGTTGTATCAAATTCACCAGAAATCATTAGAAGATTAGGTGTTATTGCCATGAACACTCCAGTTGAAGTAGATATATATGGTCATGCAAACTCAACCAACGTTATGGGTTCAAGAATGTTGAATGGGTTAGGTGGTTCAGCTGATTTCTTGAGAAACGCTAAATTATCCATTATGCACACACCTTCAGCCAGACCTTCCAAGACTGACCCAACTGGTCTTTCATGTATTGTTCCAATGGCCCCACACGTTGATCAAACTGAACATGATTTGGATGTGGTTGTAACTGAACAAGGTTTGGCAGATTTAAGAGGATTATCACCAAAAGAAAGAGCTAGAGTTATCATTGATAAATGTTCTCATCCTGATTACAAAGATCAATTACAAGATTATCTCGATAAAGCTATTTATGAATGTACCAAAAAGAAGACTTTACATGAACCACATTCATTGAGGGATGTATTCAAGATGCACTTGAATTTCCAAGAGAATGGAACTATGAAATTGGATTCATGGTAGTGGAATTGTTGTAATTGCAAGGGTTTATAAGTTATAGATTTTTTTTTTTCAATAATACATATTCGAAAATATTTTAGAAATCTTGTGATGTGTGAAGGAACTTCCGCAATTCTGAAGATCTCGTAGTCGCTAAGTATGAGTCGGAGGAATTACATTTGTCCTGGTTGTCTACGGATAGATTTGTTGAAATTTTTATATGCAAACGTAACCGGTAGTTTAAGTCCATTCTACAACTTGCACAAAACTGTATCATTATCCCCTCCTTTATCAAAAATAGAAACTAAACTCTGAATAGCAACATTATGTTATATGCACAATGTGTACAATTATTTTTTGAATGAATTATTACTAATTAGGAAATCATATTATGTATATATGATATATAGGCGAAATTTGACATATTCCACCTTTCCTTTTTTAAAGTCAATTCTTTGTCATTTTTCCACCTTCAAATAGAAAAATACAACCAGTGGAGCCCATTTGTGGTGTTGATGTCCAGGACATGTGAACTTTCAATTTGTTAAGAGCTACAACCACATTTATTTTGTTAAGGAGATATATGATGGCATAAAGACAAAAAGGTATTCACATTGTTTCCAAACGCACTCATTTTGTCCGTCTGCTCTTATTTATGCTTTGGCGAGGAAGCTGCTTATCTCCTTTACTTTACGTACATGATGTAATTTTTGCACAAGCTGAAGGTTTGGTATATATGGAAACTCAAATTAACTATTCAAACTTGGCTGTGAGAGACAATCGACACGCATTTATAAATCAAGGTCTGAAAATTGATAAACCTTCATCTTCGTTTATTGGTTTAACCAGAACCCAACGCATTTATGAGTTTCGTGTACAACAGAGTCGAACTTCTATTTCCACCATTTACTTATCCTAAAGTGCTAGCTGCGGTGTTAATACACGTGCTTCTACTACTATACACTAATGAATTCCCTCCACACTATCTAAAAAACTTTGACATAGTTTCGTCGTCTCAGGGCACCCAAGATATTTTTTTGGGCTGTTTGGGGATACTAGTAGCTCTCGTTTCCTCTATTAGTGGGACCTTGTATTGGGTTTCCACTTATTTAGTGGTTTCAAACATTGACGCTCCATTTTTGGTATGCTCCGCATTTTGCACCTAAATTTGTGCTCTGGATAGCCCGAGACGGGACAGGAAGCTTCCAATATAGACCGCAACGGTGCTAATGGCAACCACAAAGAAGGACAGGAACTAATATCAATGTAGCATAATATATGTGTGGGAAAGTAAGTGTTAGCTGTAAAAATACGGGTACCAACTAGTGTGGGGCAGTGGAGTGTATATAACACTATTCCCACAGATTCAAATCAAGTGCTTTTTATCAAAAGTACACGTTCTTGGCCATATTTCCAATTGATTGCAAACTGCACTGAAGATGATTTACAAGAAAGTCTAGGAAAGAAAACTGAATTTCTCTAGTTTCATTTACTCTGTTTATATAGCTTTAAAAAATATATACTACTTACACTACATTAGCAGATTCGCAATCAATGAAGTACAATATGTCTTTATTGAATTGGGATTGTCAATACTTTTCTAAAAAAGAAGACGCCGACCTTTCACCCCTTCATTCACAATAAAAGACTGAATGATGTACTCATTCTAGTCAAAACACACTTACAAAATATTCAATCAGTCCGCATTAAGTTAATTTACGATATGTTTCAGGATCTAGCCCATCCTGGCCCACGCTAGTCGCACTACACTTACGAGGAAAAAGTTATTGTACGACAAAACACAAACAATATTTCAATTTTCCTCAACGACAAACAGCCTCCTGTACAACCATGAGTTTCCACAAGCATGATTATTCGCGACCGATAGAAGAAGAAGAGTTTGATGATACAGAATTGGAGACACCAGCGCGGTTCAATGGTCAGAGTGTTAAGCGAAACCAAAATACAAATATAATATACAGATCGTTTCGTGCTAATCGAACCAACGATGGGATAACATCAAAGAAAACAACTGAGGCGGATCAAATAGGAGATCTGAAAGGATTTAATAACAATGGTGGTGCTTCTTCTTATAATAATAATGATGGTGATTATGATGTATTGACAATGAGATCTCC
Organism: Candida orthopsilosis Co 90-125; assembly: GCF_000315875.1. Lineage (NCBI taxonomy): Eukaryota > Fungi > Ascomycota > Pichiomycetes > Serinales > Debaryomycetaceae > Lodderomyces > Lodderomyces orthopsilosis. Next base: position 362,648 of record NC_018300.1, read on the forward strand.
GCCTAGTTTGAAATTTGATACCTCAGTCTCACTTGATAACGACCAACACAGAAATCAAAGTCCGACACCGACTACAAGATTCAAACCGCCCACTACCGAACTTAGCCCAGTGGATCACTCGCCGGTTTCATACAAAGTGACCAAGCCAAATACAGAGAAAAAGAGAAATAAGAACATAGAGTGTGTAACAGAAACACCGGCGCTGAAGATACGCAATGAAGATGAAGTTAAACAGTCGATTTTAGACAGGGTGAACACAACTTTGGAATCATTAAAGAAGAAAAACTCATCCGAGGAAGTATCACATACGCCTGCTGTATCAAATATCCTACCACTGAAAACAAGATTCAGTGTGTCAAATACTGAAAGCATACAACCGATATATAATTTTGAAGAGGAGGAGCCCGATTTTGTACATATTTCCAAGCAAGGTGTGCCAGGTCGAGATGCAAATGTGCTTTCGTCGGATAAAGAACCTGATTTATCCCCCACAGTTGATAAAATTAGGTCGAAGCGAAATATTAAAGCATCGCCAATCAAGGATGAGGATACTTTAGGTAATTCAACTCCAGTGTCCAAAAATAGCAGACTCCATGAATCAATCTTGCCCAATGAGCACGATTATCATGGAGCTGAAATTAGCTTTAGTAGTACGAAATGGTGGACGGCTAAACAATGGCTGATATTGATGAAAGTGGTGGATCTGAAATTGATATCTCGCAAGGATGCTATTAATAGTCAATTGTTAATGAAAGAATTGGGATGTTCGAGCAAACAGGAACTACAAAGACGATATGATTTTTTGAGGCAGTACAGAACAAAGTAGAAGTCAGTAGACCTACAAAGTTGTACTTTTTCATTGGAAAAATCGTACTTGTATTTCAACGATATGTACTATATATAGAAGCTATATTTTAAAGAACTTTAGATAAAACATTGGTTAATCGGTCATTAGGTGTAGATTTTTGTTTCAATTCACTTGAGGCATCACTTCTTGTGCTTGTCACTTTCCGTTGTTTGAAATGTCTCCTCAATTTATCATCGCCATTGTCAGTAGTAGTGGTGCCAGCAGCACTGTCGCCGCGTGTACCTTGTTCCTTGTCTTGGCCTTTTGCATTTCTCTTTCTCTTGATCCCCTCAATCATCTTCAGTTGTTCAACATTGTGAACAAATGCCTTATTGAATTTGTTTTGTTGTGATAAATCTAATGCTAATTTAGCTTGTCTAATTTCATTTTCTTTAGCGATTTGTTGAGTCAAATCCATCCATTTGAACCCTTTCAAATACTTGATATTTATTATATCATCATAATAATATGATGTCTTTTTACCACCCAATTTATTCCCATTCAAAGTTTGAGCACATAGTTTGGCATCTTTCTTTTTCACAAATTCAACCCAGCCTTCGGTAAAGCGTTTCTTTTTGTTACCTCCATATTTCACTCGTTTATGATATATTGAAGCTTCTTCCGGTTTAAGGAAAATTCGATCGATGGATCCAAATCGCGACAAAACAGATCGTAATTTCGATGGTTTCATATAAGGTGGGATTTTGGACAAGTAACACACACCTGTTTTCTTGATTCGTTTTTGCTCTTTTTCTAGTTCTTTGGGAGTAAGTTTTTTGAGCTTCTTATTGATGGTGGCGGTGTTTGCAAGAGTTTGTTCCTTATCGTCTTCGTCAGACAACTCAGCACTTGGGTGCTTATCTAGTTCTTCATCATTTTTGTAGTCCTCTTTGTCTTCTTTATCCCCGTTATCTCTATGTTCATCTCCGTTGCCGTCGTCACTCTCCTCCTCTTCCTCATCCAGGTCAGAACCTTCTTTTTCAGTAGTTGTTACATATGTATGCAATTTTTTTCCTTTTGACCTTAAGAACATTTGATGTTCCTCATCTGTTTCATCGTCGGAAAAAAAGTCTGATTGTGATTCAATTTCACTCATGTCTTGTCTTGTTGTTGCCAAAAAAGTGTAAGTTATAGCTTTAAAAGGGAGTTATGTTGTGTGTGAGATGGGATTCTAATAAATTTTGAGATTAAGTCGATGTGACGCAACTTCTAATTTTGCGACGAAAAAGGCAAGTCACGTGTGCAACAAAAATCTTGAGCCAAATGACCTATGCCAACATTAAACATAAATCTATTCAATTAAAAGCATAAGGCTCCTGTGAGCATGTATATATCTATACGGGATGTACATATAAATCTCCAGCTTTATCAAAGGTACGCTAGTTTACTTCTTAGTGCTTTCACCACCAGTCTTTGCTCCTTCAGTAGCACCTGAAACAACACCTGAAACGTATTCAGCAGCATTGGAGATTTGCTTCTTAGCTTCTTCGACATATTCTTGAGCAGTTTCAGCCAAAGATTGACCTTGTTGATCGGCAGCAGACTTTTCCTTTTCTACAGCAGCTTTAGCATCGTCTGAACCCTTCTTTGCGTCATCAGCAACGGTTTGACCAAATGATTTTTGGTTGTCTGGTACAGTCTTGGCTGCAAAGTCGTCAACCTTGTCAGTAACGGCTTCCTTTCCCTTTTCCAAGGTGGATTTCTCACTTTCTGGAGTTAAAGTTTCACTAACTTTGTCTGAAAAGTTCTTTCTACCGGCGTCTGACATGATTAATATTTATTATAGTTTGTAGTTAACAATTGATGATAATTTAAGAGTGTGGGTAAATAAGAAAAGTAGTAACTAAATTGTTCGAATAGAATGGTCAATTGAAGGTCTATTTATAGTTGACCCAGAAAAACTGTGGTAGTAGTATCTACTACGTAGTATGTTAGTATGTATTCATCAGTATGTAACACAAAATGCCACACTTTGTATTTTGTATGACGTTTTTAATAGTTTTATGATTGCTATTTTACACACAATACACTACTACTACTACTACTACTACTACACTATCCACTAGATGCTATATACCACAAGCACAATATAGTTTGGCACCCAAGTGATGGAAGCATGGGTACACTCAGCCGCCCACCGAACCCGTTGTACCACTAGCAACTGAGTAAGTCCAATTGTCATACCTTAAATTAATGATAATACTAGACAGGAACACTAATAAAACCAAACAAAAGCATACAAAGATTGCTGTTAACACGTATACAATCAACTCCTTCATGCTTCTTTTTTGTCCTGCAGATTATCCTTAGATCTCATAGACCAAACTTTGTTCGAGGTTCGTTTAAGACTTACGGAAATATACGAAAATCAGTTACAATATGATACAATACAATACAACAGCAATATTTTCTTACTTCTTACTCCCCCACTACCCCCACTCACCTTTTATTTTAAAAACCGAGGCCTCTTTGCTAACCTCTCTTTTCTTTCACTCAAGCTTGTTATGACTTTACTACATATATCAAGAACATAATCACTGGAATCACACACACAAACACACCTTTTTAAAGAAATTTTTTTACTCACAGATGTTGCTTTAGTCTCATCAAGTGCTACAATTTATAGTTTTTTAGACGTGCCTAAAGACGACCAAAAGTATCTCTTTTAATTGGTTTATGTAGATATACTTTTTGATTGCTATATCTGTTTCTATATGCACACAAAATCGGCTTAAGTCAAATCAATTACGACACAAAAGAATTCTATGTATAGCTAACCGAGGGAAAGATTACTTTTATTCAACTTTTAGTTCATGATGGGTCTTTAGATTCAGTGAAGGGTGAGATTTATATACATTTGCTTAATTGAGAAGGTGTTGAAATGGTGAAGTGTGTCTATGAACTGCTATATATGTTTATGACTTTACCAAATTAACCATAACCTCATTAATGAAGTTTTACATTCAAATTTTGTATTGAAATTAACGCAAAATATACTTCAAGCAAAATTATATACACAGTATTTAGTCTGGAGGAAGGAATTATTATCTTAATGTTCTGTCAATGATTGGAATCGGTTTGCAAAATCAAAACTTACGACATACCCACATACTTGTGGTGCTACAAAAGGGGTACATTAGTGAATGTCAAAATGATAACTGAAGCATTCTTTACTGGTAGAAGATAATTTCTCTAAGGAATTGCACATCCACACGAGCTGCAACTGATAATGTAACACTCAAGCGCAGGAAGCATGGATAGACCTTGGTTTGCTCCCACGGGAGAATATTTGAGGTAGATTCGGACCCGAGTATGCTTTCTAATCAAAGAGGGAAAAATTACAGTGGTTTCTTGAAAGAAATGTCACTTGCTAGGTTGGTTCAACTTGAGTGGTCCAGTTGCAGCCAGGAACAACACTTGCACATGTCAATTGTGGAGGTACCAATTTCGATATTTTGTCCAGAAAGCTTCATATTCTTGCATTATTTTGAATTTTGAACTACAAATTCAAAATGCTCAACTCAAACAAGAATGTGTTTTACACTGAGGCACTCAGATGAGAAGGCAAATACTCACAACTTGGGAGTCATTGGTTAAAAGTACAACTACAATTTAGCCTTATTTTGAGTCTTGATTCTTGCTTTTTTTCCACTCCAAAACTGGTGAAAAGAGGATGGATGGCCCATTGGTTGCTTTTTTTAACACTTTGGCAAATGAGTAGTTTTTAGCTGTCAATTCACACGATACAGTTCCACTAGCGCGGCTGTAAGAAAGATAGTTACAATGCCATCACTCGTTGGTTGTTATAAATCGTACTACAAAATTATGGGTTCAATGTATGGAACTCGCCCCCAATCAGTTCAGAGCAAGACATCTTTATTAATAACCCTAAGAACAATTGTTGCGTTGATATTGTAGACACGGGTACTTACGGAGAGATGGACATGTGTTTTTACGTACGACACAAAACACTTCCGAAAATGATTGTCGTTAAGATGTTGTGATAACAACTGGTTGAACCCCAAGATAGGGTTAGATTTGTCATGAGTTGATGCAAGTGTGAATGTAGTGGAAAAAGGTGGAATGTATCTTGAAAAGTAACTAGAGCTACGTATGAGGAGGATTGATAAAACAATATTTCGATACTGACGGTAAATGTGTAATTGGAAAGATATTAGCAGTTGATGCCGCCTGTTCCATCACCCCCAGAGTTATAATTAGAATCGTAGACATGTGTGCCAAGAAGAGAAGAAAAACTTTCGTTAAGCCACGTGAATATAGTTCGGAGATTAAAATGCGGAAAATCCTTTTCGTTGGACAAAGATAAAAATGTAAGGGCTTAAGAAGTAGTCAGGTCATCGAAGTTTCTCTCATTAGTAACTAATATAGGTCATGAAACATATGTATACTTTTGAGCATTATTTAAGTACTTTTCCATGTATCCTTCGAGTATACAAAACGGTGATTTTAATGCGTATTTCAAATTCCGATATTTTCCATTCCACGTTCACAAACGTTTGAAGAGTGAGAAGTTGGAATGGAAAATTCATCATTCATATACCTCACCACCAACTACGGCCAGCCACAAGACTAAGAAGAACCTTTGAAACCAAGAACAAGCCTCTCTAACGTCTTAACTTACTCTAGTAATCTGACAGGCAGCAGTAACATACTGCATTTCTGTATTGTAAATCCTTCAATTTGGTACTTTCATAACCAGCGAGTGTATATCATTTGAGGAGAATCATTTTAGGCAAGTTAAAAGATGCATTGGCTTTTAATGTAGTACTATAGAGCTTAATGCTACAATTCCTTTTGTTATTGAATTGATGTATGTATGACTTTCACTTGCAATTTGATTGGTTCGGATGTTGCATTATGACACTAAAAAGATAATTAAACTTCCGGCATCTGAAAAAAGAATAAGTTACGATCTATTCATCTCTACTACAAGCCAATATGTAATTGTAACTACAATAAATCAATAGAAATGGTACAAATACCCCTCGTGAGTCGGAAAATCTCGTCAAGTTATTGTAAAGTCATGATGCACAAGTATTGCCTGTGGTTGTCTACTGAGTAATTTTATTTTTGGGGGTTAAAAAATGGCATGTTTTTTCATTTCTTTTTTTTTTTTTTTTTTTAATTTCAATTCTCCGATGGATTTTGTGTGTGTGGTTTTTATCAACGACAACAACTTTGTATGATGAGAGAACACACTACACAGTGAGTGATGAACAACGGAACCCGTGCAGAGAGGATGCTAGGGATAGTTTAATGTTGGCTTTAAGAAACCTTTCAGATATAACTTCAAGTGTTAGTTGTCAAAAGCTCCCAAAATGAAAAATCTTGTGTGGCTTTTATTTAAATCTGGCATCATCATCCCTTAACATTCCTGCCAACTCCTTAATGACCCGTGACTAAAAAATTGAAACTAGCTGAACGCACCTTAAAATAAAACTTAACTTTTAGTTTATGCATACGATCTAATAGAGTGTTATTGTGGTGGGTTGTTTTATTGTTTATGCACTAATGTAACAAATGCTTTGTGAAACCAAAAACTTTACAACGAGGATTTCCATCACATGTGCTTCCAACTTTCAATATATAAATACACTTAAGAATTCGCCGACACCATGGATACTATATTTACCTCCAACACGTCTACTCATTGTATACAAATACAGAAATAATCAACTCAATTTATTCATCTCGAGGCTAATACAACCATGACTCAAACCTACAAACAACAAGATTTGACTCCTGAACAAATCAAACTTATACTCAACACTGTGCCAATTTTAGAACAAGCTGGTGAAACTTTGACAGCTAAGTTTTATAATAGAATGTTGACGAATTATGATGAAGTCAAACCCTTCTTTAATGAAACAGATCAAAAGCTATTACGACAACCCAGGATATTGGCATTCGCTTTATTGAATTATGCAAAAAATATTGAAGATTTAACTCCCTTGACTGCATTTGTTCAGCAAATTGTTTCAAAACATATTGGTTTACAAGTTAAAGCAGAGCATTATCCAATCGTTGGAACATGTCTCATTGAAACTATGGTGGAAATCTTACCCAAGGACATTGCTACTCCTGAATTCATTGAAGCTTGGAGTATTGCATATGGAAACTTGGCAGCTCTTTTGATTGGTTTGGAAGCTAGTGAATATAAGAAAGAGCCATGGCAAGGATTTAAACCATTCAAGGTTACCAAAATTGTTGAGGAATGTTCTGACGTGAAGTCGGTTTATTTCACTCCAAAAGATGGCAGTCAAATTCCTCCATCTAAACCAGGACAGTATGTTTGTATTCGTTGGAAGTTGCCAGGAGAAAAATTTGAAAAGTCAAGAGAATACTCCATTTCTCAAGTACCTGAGAATAATGAGTTTAGAATATCCGTTAGAAAGTTAGAAGGTGGTAAAATATCAACATTTGTTCATGAGCAATTGAAAGTTGGTGACGTATTATCTGTTGCTCCCCCAAATGGAAACTTTACATACAAAGAAGAACCTAAAGAAAAAAACTTGGTTTTAATAGCCGGTGGAATAGGAATTACTCCATTGGTTTCGATTTCTCAAACAGCATTATCACAAGGACGTAAGGTGAAACTCGTTTACGCAAATAGATCAGTTAATCATCGTGCTTTTGGTCCATATTTCAAAAAGCAATTGGAAGCTTACCCAGAAACCTTATCGATTGTTGAGTATTTTTCTCATCAAGAGGGCGACAAAGTAGATGCTATTGCTGATTCATTAAATAGAAAATTATCATTGGAGGACTTAGATTTCATTGACGGAAGTAAGGATGAAGTTTATTTGTTAGGTCCAAGAGGATTTATGAAGGTGTTTAAAGAGCATTTGAACAAAAAGGGTATTGAAGTCAACTTGGAATACTTTGGTCCTTTGGACGTATGAGGAAAGAGATGGGGTCACTGCAAACTTTATTTATTTATTCGTTTATCTTTCAAGATATCCTGGTTTTTGTACATAGTTTATTGATTTAAGGAATATGCAGTTTGTTTATCTTAAATAAGTTGAAACTTTCTAGGTTTGTTGAAAGTGTCAGTAACGATAAGTGCCTTTTCTGAGGAATACATATAAGCGAGCCCTGTTTAAATAGCACCTTCACAATTGATTCTCATGGCCAGTTAAAAGCGTACCATATATCTGGCTGAAAACTGTCTGGAAATTGTTGAAAACACTCACTTTCTCAAAACAGTTTCCTAAGCAATTGATGTAGGTCCCTTCTCCACACATGCGTTTTGTTTTCAATCGAGCTCAGAACCATGAGAGATTGTGACCACGCTAACCTGAGCAATGGAATCCACTTAACGGATTCTAATACGACAAAAGTACTGTACATCGACTCAAATGGCGTTAGTCGTTACACCCCAGGTAGATCAAAAAAGATTCCTCTAACTATTGCTAACTATTGGTAGTTCCAACTAGCACCTACACGTATAAGATAATTTATTCAGAGCTTACCACGGAGTATCAGATCTGGTCAAGTGCTTCTCACTAATATCTCCGAGTAAAATTTTAACTTGGTTTCGTTGTCTCAAGGCACTCAAAATAATCTTTTTGGGTTCTTTAGGGATACTAGTGGGTCTCGTGTCCTCTATTAGTGCGACCATATGTTGGTTTTCCACTTATTAAGTGGTTCCAGTCTTTGGTGTACCG
>NC_018300.1:372036-376722 GCF_000315875.1 Candida orthopsilosis Co 90-125
CTACTAAATGACGATATGAGTCAGAACGAACGCAATACACCTACCTTGTTAACGTCAAGAGCACTATAACTATCCGATTCAATGGATGCAACTATGGCACGACTTTTCTGTAAAAAGTGACAACTGACTCCAATACCTCAAACTGGATTCATTTGATCATTTGATTGTAGGTTGGGGCAAAGAAAACAAGAGCTCTCAGCAATGCATGACTAATGCTACAACAATTCCAATACCTTGTTTTATGAACGTATTGGCACCGACAGACAGAGAACAATTTCAAAATCAGCAATTTGCTTTGACACCGCTTTCATGAGAGGATAAATTGACGTATACTGAATGAGTGTGTGGTATGTCAGTTCCACTACAACTGGAGGATAGTATCACATTCCAACAGGATTCCATTCTCGCAGCCGTTGTGTATCGAGGAACTTGATTGCGGTCTGAATTCTCCGGTGAGACACCAAGGAAGGACCAAAAGGACAGACCATATTCTAGATACAACAAAGAGTTTACTGAATGGACTGAGAGGATAAATAACACTTCTCAATGCAACCGGGGTCAACATGAACGCACATTGTATCTATGAACTCTCAATCTGACAACATGAAAGTGGAGTATGACATGGACTACAATATGAACATTGTTGTAGCACATGGAGGTGTGTCTGTGCCCACAATATGTACAGGAGATGTATATTCTGACTACTCAAATATAACAGGCTTCAACCAAAAAGACGTGAATTTCGAAAAGCAAACAAATATCGAAAACAACAAGCGATAGTAGATAGTTGGAAGGAAGCTTCTTTGACAAAGTCACTAAGCCTCACAGCCACACTAAGGGACATCATGTCTAATACAAATTAGAGACATGATCGGCCTTTCGTCGTTCAACAACTGGTTGTAAATGCAACCGATAGCAAGAAAAGATGGAGAAAATGAAGCCGCTTGCGAGAGCTCCTATGACTAACACAACTCTCTTATGCATGAAATCTCTCACTTTTACTCTTGGAAGTGAAGCCACATAATATGGTCGTGCAAAAAAAGGAACATCCATGTAGTGTTCTTTACGTACATGTGCAATCCTGCTGACCGAGGTAGGAAAGACAACGAGGTTACATGTTATGAGAAAAGGTCGTAGTCGAACTAATGCAAACGCAGTTGATGTTCAAATTGTTCCTGAATGACTTCGGTATATATTTCACTCATAAAGAAAACATGCCTGAAAAATTCGAAGCAGATATGATGAAGTAGGTACCTTGGTACAAGAATTATGCCGGTTGCTAACCAAACGCAACAGTGTAGAGCGCCTTCATGATGCGAGTCATATCAAAATAATAAAATGTAAACTCTTTCACAACTGTAAGAAATGCTAATAGCGCCGATAATAATAAATTACATTGTCATAGAATACTCCCTAACACCAAATGAAGACAACATCCATGCCCTAGTACAAAACAGATACATCCTAGCATCAAAGAAAATACATCCATCAACCAACGGAGTGTGCATCTCCACAACAACTTTGCCGAGATCTTAACAATCCTTTGACCACCCAAACAGTAATGACAGTTGCATCCAAGCATCAAAAAACTGGACAAAATAGGCACTTACTGTAAAACCACTAAAGATGAGATTACTTAAAGACAGCTGTCGTCATTAAAGGTCCTTAACCACAATATCAGAGTGCAAAACTTGCTGTATACGAACGCGTCAAGTGCACAATATAGGAAATCAGAATCACAAAAACATACAGGTAGAAGCCTCTTAACAAAATGAAATCAAACATAGCTACTAAATGAAAGAATGGAGAGTTCTTTGATGAAAAATTTGTAACCGTATATTTGGAGAAAATAAGTTCTGATATTGAATATTATTCACGACATGGCACACCTTCAAGTAGAGCCAAATTTGATTTCATACTTCCCACTAAATGATTCAATCTTCGATTTCCATTAATAACACAAGTTATGGTGAACAAAAATAGAAAATGTCGTAAATCACATAATGTGTCTTACGCATACTTCTGGTGCACTATATCTACATAATCAAGTCTCGACAAAGCGACCAATCTTTGTCTCTGAAAATATAAAGAATATCAACTAAAGAAAATTAAGCAAACAAGCGAGTTCGTGTATAGCAGCCAAGGTGTCCCATAGTGAGTTACAGTGGCGAAGGGTATTCATTAAATAGCTGTAAATAATTTGTTTAGTTGTTATTGTTTAGAGTCAAAGCTTGTGTTCGATGCGTAACAGTGCTTTAGAGTTAGTGTTAAATGTTCCCAAATTTATTCTATGTGTTGCATGCAACATATCAATGTCGTTAATTGGATCAAATTGGAGAGGTTTGATCGAGTTTCTGACATGCGGCTAAACACAATCGTCACCAAATCAGTAAAAATAATTAACATGTACTTAAACTTTGTGTTCCCTGATTGATAACGAAAACCACATTTATATTGTGGGAGAATTATAATCTCATTATGCCATGAGTTATTGAACAGTTCCCAGCAGGAATCATCCTAAATACAGTGTGGGGCGCTGGACAAAATATTAAGGTTTTGATGTGATCCTGTTTTAGCGAACACGAATGTTTTTTGACGATGTTGTGTAATTTCCTAACATTTCGGAGTCCTATTTTGTAAGTGAATATCACTTAAAAGTACTTAAGTTAAGGGTGTCCGTTTACTTGCGACCCAATGTTCCAATTGATCAAAATCTTGATATATAGAATTGTGAGTAAGTCAGTCTGTTGGTAATGATAATTTATTTTTCTTCGTGTTTCAAAATAGTGTTAGTTGTATTTAAACAGATTATACGTTATCATGTAGCTATTCATATTGTCATGCTCAATTTCAGTACATTTTTGCTTGATGTTCTTGTTTTGCGTAGTGCCATTCATGCGTCTTTGTGTTCCTGATTTTCGTTATTGTGCGGTTAGTACCTTGTTAGCCTACAATTTGCAGCCCAAATTTTGTGGTAATGCCAACACTATTAAAAATGCTGGACTTATTTGTTTTGAAAGGTTGTTTTTTCCTCATTCACCATCGTACTGATGCAAAAACTGTTGGTGGAAGGGTCTAAGTATTTTAAGTTCAAAAGCCTAAAGTTGATACTTACTGTAGGTGCAAAGATGTTTTTTTATTGAAGTTAGGATGAGCCCCATTATTATCTTGTATCTAGCATAGGTGCATGGATGTGTTTTCATTTGATGTTACAATGCAAACCATGACAAGGCTATTTTATTACTATTGGTCCTATTAATACCGGATACAGTTATTAAAGAGATATCGTTTTATTGTTTTAGCGTGAGGGACACCGTAAAGAAGTTCATAGTAGTTCCATTTGGACGGTATAAAGCATATATCATGTATGAAGACACCCCAGAGCATATCTGTTTCGAATCTTGAGATCATTAAGTGCTAGTTTCATCACCCACCCCGTTTCTGTTAGAACAGTAGGGCTTTATATTCATCACTGGTGCGTTCTTTGTTTTCGTTTTCGTTTTCATTGCATCGACATGTAGAAACCCTGACTCGCATGTCCCCCTCTCTACGCACGTCCGATATGTTGTGGTAACACTTTGCATCTGCGAGGGAGCCCTTCCACCGTAAGATTGTGTTGATCGCAGGATCTCTCGCATCCAGTTTTATTTTTTTCTGCCTGTCTTGTTTTAGTCGTATTTACAACCAGTCATCGATGGAATACAGCTGAGCATGCCTTTAGTTTGTAGTAAATAAGTCCACTAGTTTAACTCTGAAGTTCAATGTCTTTATTGAGGACGTCTTTTTTCAAGTGTATACAATCACCTTAGTTTTAAACGTTTTTGACTGTCAAAAAAACGCAAGTGCCTCTCAAGGTCCACGTCAATCCCGCTAGAGCCAGCCATATTTGCAATGTCGAGGTATGCACTTCATAACTGTATCATAAGCACCAGCTTCTCCAAACGTAAGAGCTTTGGCCATCTGTATTTTATGCCATATCACAAATTTTTTTGGTCTGGTTGTGAGTTCATCAACACGGTGTGCTTTCAAGTTAATGATGTATGTATAGAGGAGTGTTATTGACCCTCTCGAATCGTTGAATATTCTCTTCAATATATCCGGAATACGGTGTTTCACTTTGGTTTTCCTCGATATTTCAATATATGAAGCTTGGCCAATGGACCTCTCTTAGGTTTGACAGCGGTACTGGGTTTCTGTTGAAGTAGATACCATCCTTCAGTTTGCATCCGGGAGTTGACGTGACACACGTTTCCTGTATGCTCCCAATCGGCATCTGATCCTCTCTTAGAAGTTGTGCCAAAGCTATTGGTGGATTTCAAGGTTGTTCACTGTCTGTCGGGGTAGATAAGTTCATGAAGCAATAATCAGGGTTGCTGTATCATCAGTCAAGCGTTGCACAGGGTCTGCGTTCTCTCTGTCCCAACCGACAATCAAATAATCAAATTAATCTTGTTTGAAATTGAGGATAGCTGTGATCTTTTAGCAGAAAGATCGCATCATAACCCCTCTTCAAATACGGGGAAGTATTCATGACCAATTCTCCTACTTCATATCTCACTCGTAAGAGAACATGATGCTTAGTCTCTATAGAATTGATGCATCCATTGAATCGGATAGTTATAGTGCTCTTGACGTTAACAAGGTAGGTGTATTGCGTTCGTTCTGACTCATATCGTCATTTAGTGG
>NC_018300.1:377489-425538 GCF_000315875.1 Candida orthopsilosis Co 90-125
TTGCGGAGCATACCAAAAATGATGCACCAAAGATTGGAACCACGTAATAAGTGGAAAACCAACATATGGTCGCACTAATAGAGGACACGAGACCCACTAGTATCCCTAAAGAACCCAAAAAGATTATTTTGAGCGCCTTGAGACAACGAAACCAAGTTAAAATTTTACTCGGAGATATTAGTCAGAAGCACATTAAACAACAAAATTGGAATAATTCTTTTGAAAAGAGATCTTGCTAATGTCTAATAATTTGTTGTAAGCCATATATACAAGTGATTTAGTGATGAATTAATGTAGTACATTTAAGTACGATGCATTTTTGTTAACTCATAGCGCCAATAGTTTGGGCATGAAAGAATTGTATAATCATAATATACATACTAAATGAAACCCTTTAAAAGTTGAAAAAATCAAGAAAGTTAGGGGTTCTAAGCTTTTTTAGAGTATGAATATATACAAAAATATGACACTTTCTAGCAAATTGACTTCAGTCGAATTTTAGGTTGTGTTCAAGAAGTATGCTTGAGATATATTTAGACCTGTATTGATGGATGGTAATGAATTTGCGAGCTTATGGTAGCAACAAACTTCCATGCAGAGATTGCAAAAATTTTTTTTGTGTACGAGATCTTGTCTTTCCTATTCAACAGTATCGTGTTGGATCTCTTTATTGCATTCAAATACAGATGAGTCTGAAAAGCACAAAAATCCAATACCCGTATGTTTTGTGTATACTGAATGAATTAATTTGTGAATTACTAACTCAATAAAGATTCTGGTATGGCGGTTTCTCCAGCATGGCAGCATGCTTAGTGACCCATCCGTTGGATCTTGCAAAGGTACGATTACAAACTGCAACCATTCCTGGGCAATCGCTAATCTCCATGTTGTATCGTATAATATCAAATGAAGGATTCTTCAAAATCTACTCGGGGTTGACAGCGTCTCTTTTGAGACAAGCTACTTACTCTACAACTCGTTTTGGTATATACGAGGTACTCAAGGAATACTATATCAAAGAAAGTCACAACCAACACCCCGGTACTCTTGTTTTATTACCAATGTCTATGATTGCTGGGGCAATGGGTGGTCTTGTGGGTAATCCAGCTGACGTTGTGAACATCAGGATGCAGAACGATTCAACTTTGCCAATTCAACAACGACGCAATTATAAAAACGCATTTGACGGGCTATACAAAGTATGCAAAAATGAAGGAGTTCAATCCTTATTTAGGGGATTATCTCCGAACTTGGTTCGAGGCGTGTTAATGACTGCTTCGCAGGTTGTTACCTACGATATCGCGAAAGGTTTATTGATTGATCACATACATATGGATCCATCAAAGAAATCCACTCATTTTGGGGCTTCCTTGATTGCAGGATTAGTTGCAACCACAGTTTGCTCACCCGCAGACGTAGTGAAAACGAGAATCATGAACAGCAAAGGCAGCGGTCAAAACGCAATTACTATTCTTCAGAACGCAATCAAGCAAGAAGGAATTGGCTTCATGTTTAGGGGTTGGCTTCCGGCTTTTATCAGGTTGGGTCCCCACACCATTGTTACTTTTTTGGTCTTGGAACAATTGCGGAACTTGAAACTTGGAATGTGAAGAGCTCAAATGTGAGTTCAGGTTTCAGTTTGACACCAACTTATCATTACAACTAGCAACGATATACACTATTATAGATATTTTATAGAACGTTTAATAAAAGAACATACAATGATGATGCATTACAAGAATGGACAGCGTGGTTCCTCGTTGTAGTCGCTAGCACACTTGTAGATTGTTGCTAAGTAAAAGCAGGACCTGTCTAAATCTACGAAGGAGTCCCATTTTTCATACACATGTAGTAGTGAAATGGTCGATGACTGCGATTTGATTCGACTCCCATTACGATGTTTTATATTAACGCTTTAGCTCGACACACAAGAAAATAAATTGAAACTTCGTACATTCTTTCCAACCTATTTACCTAAGAACTTTTGACTTCAATGTTATCTAACTCGGCCTTCTCAAATGCCTCCTTTTCGGCTTCTAAAATATATGGAATCAAGTAATGATCATCTTCTTCTGGTTTGAGAGCCTTTTCTGCTGGAAGTATTTGTTGAGTCAATGACAATTGATGGGCGGTGAGAATTCTAAAATTTCTGGAATAGCTTAATGCCGGGGGCAATCTTTTGATAGCTTTTTGCATGATAGGTGTTTCTTCCATGAGTAAGTCATTAAACCTATACACTAGTTAGTATTTATCATTGAAATGGACATTTGCGCATAAAAACATACTTTAAACCCATCTCTCTGTAACCAGCATAAGCTGTAAATTTGTTAGCAATTGGGGTGACAATTTTTGACAATGTTGGTCTGGACAATATATAGTTGGCAGCCTTAACGACTGAAGTCATGGACAGCATTGTTGACGTTAATCCCTTGATATAGATTCGGTTGATTGTAATGGTACCACCAGCTCCTACAGTATTTGCTTTATTTTTTTTTTTTTTCCTTCGTTTCCCTCAGAGGGAGAGTAATTATTTTCAACAAATTGTAATTGGTTGTTTGTTATCAACTTCCCAATTCGGAAATATATTGCAAGGGAGTACCAAGGTAATGAAGCACATACAATTTTGCACACTATAGTACTGAACCTACGACTAAGAGCATTTAAAGGAGATGGGAACTTGAATATGGTTGTTCCAAAAAGCTTCGTACTTCGATTGCGTCTTATGTGCACCTTTTATCGTTTCTAATAGCTATATTCATCTACATGAAGTTCTGATGCATTTGGCAAACAGACATTCTCTAAAACTTTTAAAGCACCAATTTCCTTCACCATATCAAACAACTCTTGGTTTTTACACAAGATGAGACCGTATACTCCACATGCATTAATTCCCAATTTGTCCTCAAATTTTGCACTTGACCGTGGTACCATAAGCATGTACTTTGTGGTCATGATGAAATTGAACGAAATGTGGTGCTGATCATTTTCTTTAAGAACATTCATTGAGTGTTGGAAAAGTGAGATAAATGAAGTGGCTAAATTCTCTTCATCAACGTCCTTTTCACTTAAACGAATTAAATAATGTGCAAAAGGAATATTCTTGTCTTGTAATGGCTTTTGAGTATTTGCAGGGACAGAATCATTCTTTGAAAGGAGCTCAGCATAGGGCTCAAATTTACCTCGTGGAGGCGTCTTCATAAACTGTATATGTTTGTGTGGTTGAGAAGCACCGCTCTCGGGTCCACAGTTATAAAATGCAAACCAATCTTCCTCTGAGGGACTCTGTTTAGCTAGCTCCACCAAAATATTATACGTTGCAAATAGTTCTGTCTCAGAGAGCGGGGTGTTTTGGTGTTTGAAGGTCCTTGTCACCATTAAGAAATGTTTGGAAATCACCGGAAACTTGTTGAAGACAATTCTAAATTGGTGGTCAGGTCCGTACTTATCAAGAATTGTAAGCTCCGGTTCTGGTTTGCCAAAAGGATTGGAATTCTCATCACCTTTTTCGGGTCTATGCATCAATGAGGTCAACATCGTCAATTGGATATTTGCAGTCTTGTCACCAACTGGGATCAGCTCAATTTCATTCACTACTGCATCCCCATTGAACAAAACATTCTGAGATTCCAGCGCTTGTTGGTATTTTTCACTTAAAATTGTGTAGAAGTCAGATGGTAAACTATAGTTGGACATTATAATTGTTGGCACAAGGGAATGATGAATAATTCTACACCAGTTTAACGTTCAACGGACCAATGTTGAATTCGCACTGAAAGGAAAAATGTAAAAAATCTGTGAACGGAAAATTTCAGACGAAACCTAATTGCGAAATAATCCAATAGCAGAAAGTTGTCTCTCAAAGTCCATGGTTGAACCACCCAATGGGATCGAGTGAAGATGATGAAGTCCTCAAAATATTGGCTTCAGTTAGAATTCACAAGCTGATCGATGATTCTCAACTAAGATATCTAGCTCAACAAGAGGAAAAGGGATATCTGGAGCGTGTAATTCGTGAGGTCTTGAATATAATTTTTGAGCTTGGCCGTAGGTCGTTGTCAGAATCGGTCAAGCTCACATTGGTAAAGTGTTGTTTGAATCCATCCTGCGATATGTCAATACAAACTTTGCTTAACATATTGGCAAATTTGGGTCCAACTCAAAATCGTGCCCACGGAATAAAAGAAATTCCGTCTAAAAAGGTTTCTGTTGAATTACAAGTGGAAGTCTTGAGTCAAATCATGAAGAATTTGGACTTCTTTGTACCTACTATTCAAAAATACGTATCCATTCTACTACCAATACTAAGAAAACTATTGTCGTATGAATTTTTGAGACTTTATATTTCAAGCTTATTAAAGTTCATTTTTCTTCAAAATCCAGCCGCAGTCGGATTTTGTCGAAACTGGAAGAAACCGGAACTGCTTCATTTCACGAGAAAATGGGATTATAATTTGATCAAGGACTTGCAAATCAAATTTCCCACAGATCCAAATTTGCGAGAGCTAGTTGAAGTGATTGACGCGATCACCAATCCCAATCCACCTCCTTTCACATTGTATACAAGTGTTATAGAGACTAAAACCGGTGTATCTTGTTTGAGGTCGTTGGAAGAAAACTCTAAGCGCAGAAAGATTGGACCAGCTTCGAAATGCAATGTGACTCGCAACTCGGGGGATGTAGCGATATCAATTGGTTTGCCCAGTGGTCACCAGGAAACATTGGTGAAGCATATGTTTGCGGTGCAGCTATGTGCAAATAAGTTGAATTTAGTTGAGGTAGATAATTATTTCAAAATTACATCGTTTCAAGACAAAGATTTTTGCGATCATTGGATCGTCCGTGTCTTGTGGTGTTATCGACATTTTAATAAAAAGGACTTCTTTATAAGCCTGATAAATGAATTCGTTTTAAATTCGAATGAGGACAAGGACTGGCCTCAATTGTTTCACCATAGAGTTAACTTCATACGACTTATAAAGACAAATGTCTCCGAAATGCGGTCAATGATTATAAATGATAAGAAGAAGTTACAAACATACCATTTGCAAGATCCTCATCTATATCTGCGCTTGTGTGAGAAATATATTATGGAATTTCTATCGTTGTTTGACGTTGATTTTCCAGGTAGTTTTGAATTTTTGGAAGAGATTACTTTAATACTATTGGATCTTAGTCAATTCTGCCCTAGGATTCGCAGTATAATGGTAAGAAAAATACTTTTATTGTACAAGAGACTACGTGTGACTGATAAACTGTTTTATGCGAATCTCACATTACCACGCTCGGTCGTCTACCTTATGTTGCTCCACGGTGACTTGAACCTATTGGATGGTATATGTTTCCACATTGCTGAAGAAAAGAGGCTTCACTACACGGATGACAAGTTACGTAGGATACAAAACTCCTTCACAATGGATATTGTAAACATGATTTGGAGAGGAAGATTTCTCAGTTTCGATGGGCGACGAGACTCGTCGCATAAGGCGCTTTTTTTCAATTCTTGCTTATTGCCCAAGATACGCAATTCATGTTTGGCCAGCATTGGGATTGGCGATGTTGGAAGTATATTGATGAGCCCGGTATTTGTCTTCATTGCGACTAAGAGTGTGCGACGGTTGGAAGATCAACATAACCTTGATGCGAGAATTGAGGGTCCTCTTACAGAAGAGAATATAGCATTCATGCAAACCGATGATCGAACTCAGTGGTTACAATTGAGTCGAGAATCAATAAAGCTAGAAGTTCTTAGGACCCTTGATCTGAAGGGTTTTACAGGTGTCTGTGATATGTTGTTCAAGTCTTTAAAGTCATTGTCCGGAGCAAGAGGCAGGGAATAAGGTTGCACAAAATTTTATAACTAATCTTATTAAAAATTTCTAAGGTCGATCATTCAACTTGAGTATTTCCCTCTTGTCGTCATCAAAAACATTGGTGCTCTCAAATTCAGAATCATAGTAAGACAATGCTGGATTCTTGAGTTCTATCATAGGATTCTCTTGCGCTGTCTTTTCCATCTCTTTTATCAACTTAATCATGCTATTTTCACCATAATTAATGCCATAAGATGCACTAATAGGTATGACCCCCTGTACCCAAGCGTCAACAATCCTTGCTCTTTGTTTGGTTCCAAGACGAGATATAGGAAACTCACCCTTCTTGATGAAGGCGACAATGTCAATTATCAAGTGATGCTTGCTGAAAACCGTGTTTATGATGAGCGGAACCAAGGATGCGAAGTACCGCGTGCGCTTGGATTCACATACAACGACAGTGTAATCGGCGCATCGGAATACACAAGAACCATTCTTGTAGATATCTGCGTGACAAAATTCAATCGTATTTTCGATATCTATAGGGAAGTGATGCAAACCCATCACCTCGAAAGTATCAGCAATTCTTCCCAAAACAAATAGTGGCTGAAACGATGAAATTTCATTCTCATTTTGATTGCGCTTGTTTTTGGTAATAGAAATATTGTGTAAAAAGCCCAACTCTCCCGTTCGAAGATAGGTCACATCAGGGTTACCGTCCTCAATTTTTCCACTGAATTGAATTGGTGTGAAATTGTCAACCGGTCCACGGGGCCCATTTGTGAACGACGTAAGATTAGCTTCTGAGCAAACCCATATTTCACCATATTCACCCTCCTTACAAATTTTCCTCGTCTCAGGATTGACTATAGCAATCTCTGTACAAACTGGCACCATTCCAGAATCTTGCACATGTAGTGCATTTGGCACGTCTGACTGGCTAACCACTGACACATATCCTTGTCTTAATGCAACCGGATCCAAATATAGGTCAACGGGTGCAACCGTCATGTATGACCGAGTCGAAATAATTGGATTAAAGTAGTGATTATGGACCGTTGACATTGATGCAGCACTCATCTTCGTAGGTTGGAAAACTTTGGCTATTTTTCTCAACAAGTCCACCTCGACTCTACTTTCAGTGCTAATCATCATATTTTTCAAGTGTGACAAGTTGAATCCTTTTGGAGAAAACTTTATGGCCGCATATTTGAGCATCTGTTCGGTAACAAACACGTCCTTTACCTTGTATCTAGCAAGTGTCAAGAAAAACGACAAAGGGTTTTCTGCATAATTAACGGGCGAGCTCAAGTAGGTAGTGGTTCCCAAGAACACGCCCAAAAGGCATGCTTGTACAAAACCAATTCCTGAAGCGTGTCTCACGCAGCCCACAATAGCAGACTGAGAACTAAGGTTGCATGTTTCCTTGAACACTTTGCAAATTCCAATGATGTTCTTGTGACTCAACGTGGCTCCAACACGGTAATGGTCTGAAGTGAAATTTAGCCAAACCAATGCAATTGTATCGTTGTTCTTACTCTTATTGGAACCCAGATATGTTGCAATTTTGGTTGTTAAGGAACTAACATTTGACACCTTGCTGAGTTTTGTAGTGTTTTTTATCTTGAGCGACTTCACTCGCTTATGGGTGACTTTTTTCAACGAGTCTGCTATCGGCCCATTTTTCAAGAATTTTTCAACTTCGTCGTTAACTAATATTTCCGAGATGTCAAAGTCTCTGATAACCCCTATAAATGCAGGAAAGTCCTCGCCAATTCTGTTTGAGTCAAAGGGAAGCATCGGAATGGGTATTACCCCGCAAATAAAACAAGCATAGACAGCCACAACAAAGTCTTCAGATAAGGAGTACATCAATATGACGTACTGTCCGGCTTTAATGTTAGTCTTGTCTATCAAGTACTGACAAACAGCGTGGACTTTATGCTCAAACTTCTTCCATGTCAAAGGTTTATTTTTACCACTAACCTCAACGTTTTGAAAGGCGATGGCATCCCCATTCTTCGAAACACGAAACTTGAGAATGTCATTTATCGTTTTGAAATCTGATAATATTGTGCCAGTTTTGTCGTCAATTGCTTTCGCTCTATAGTCAATGGCAGAATACTGATTGGGGAAATTCCTCAACGCCTTATTTCTCAACTCGGAAACATATGGAGACCATATGCCACCAATAACATCCTCTCCATGTGGTATGAGACTGATTGATTTCCTGACAAAAAATTTAACGAAATCTGCCTTTAGCGTTCCCTCTAAAAATTTCTTTTTACAGAGCATGTTTGCAATTTCTCTTCCACCACTTCGCATTATCTTGGGCAAGGTATCGCAATCGACAACCATCACACAATACAATCTCAACGAATGTCTCTTATAAAGGGTATCAAAACATTTTTGGGCAATCGCATTCAATACAGGCTCGTTAAGTGGAGCACCACTATTTTGATCAACATCTCCCGTTTTAGTCTTTACTGCTCCATTATTGGCATCTGTACCACTCGAATCTTCAAATTGGTTCCGTATAACTTCTGCCTCGACTATTGCAACAGGCAAATATTCATTACCGACAAATATATCGAAAATCGTACAATCATAAATTTGCTTGACCTCACTTGCTAAAGTGGCTAGCAAGTGTGAAGAGTAGTGATACCTCGATCCTGAAAACTGACCGAGATCTAAATTAGTTTTTTTGAACGATGGGTGATCCATCCAACTCACTCTTTGACGAATTCTGTCCTCATACAATCCCAATATATACACTTTACCATTGTGCGTAAACCCCAAAAGTCCTGTTCTTAGAAAATCCATCTCAAGTAAGCCATCAGGACCACGGCATTTAGCATGAAATATCAGTTTCGATTCTTTTCTCAAGCCGTAAAAGCCCCCAGAGAGACACGGGCTATCAATCCAGATTTCTCCTAGCTCTCCTTTTTGGACCAATGTTGCCAGTTCGGGGTTTACCACAGCCAATGTGGCATCGGGAAGAGGGTATCCAAAGGCATCAACCCGAAGGTAATTGCTGCCAATGTCATCAGAAGTAGATGGGTTAGTCTCCACGATTTTCACCAAGTTTCGACTTAAGCATTCCTTGTCAATAACAACCGAGGATAGATCACTTGACTCCTCATCCGACAGTGTAGCTCCCATCTTATCCTTTCCTCCAAGCCAATCTCTAAGAGATATTACCATACCACCATATTCACTCAACGTGAGCATAGGAATAATTGCATTTTCTGGTTGTTGACAACCTAATGGCCTGAGATATCTCTGTGCCAATATTTCCATGAACTCTCCGTCAATAGTTAAAGCATTCACTAAAACCCATTTAACGGATGAAAAGTCGACTCGTTGCGTTTTTGAAAAGTATCTTGTCGCACTAGGTGATTCTTGATAATCGTACGTGACTCGTTTTAGTCCCAAGTAATCGGCCAATAACAAAGATGCGCGACATCTTGTCAAAATATTTGCATACAAACCCTGCGTTTCCATCACCCTTTGTGGGGCCCAAAACAACACATTCCCACTATAGATGGTAAAAATTACTCCTAGTATAAGGCCGATGGAAAACCTGATATCCAATGTAGCCAAAACAACCTTTTTATTTCCTTTATATTCTTTGCTACTACGGCGAAAGGCACCCCCGGAGTTTGGTAAACTCAGAAGCGCTACATCCAAGCACTGCATTTGATGTGAGATAGTCTTGTGACTAAGTGCAATTCCACGTAGCTCTCCAACCGGAGACCTCGAAAATTCAACGTAAGCTAGATTCATACTTTGTGCAGCATCACGCTTGTTTTGGTGCTTGGAATTCCAAGAAGATAACTCCGACTTTTTCGCAGAACCAAAATCCGTTGTTCTCCATCTCAACAATTTAGCAGGCCATTGTATCCTCAGGTTTTGTGCATTGAGTCTTTCAAGCTCTTTCGCCACTGTATCCGAGTATAAGAGAAGCTTGGATGATGTTAGTGTTAAAATGCTCAAAACCTCACTCAACGATATATCTTGATGTATGGGGATCGCGGTGACTCCTGCAAGAAAGCATCCAAACAATGCCGCAACAAACTCAGTAACTTCTCCATCCTTGTATAATAGAATAACAGTATCACTGTTTTTCATGGTTGATTTATGCTGGATCTCGTAGGCTATCTTTACAGCTTTCAAATAAAGTTTCTCCCATGTAATAGAATTCACTTCCTTTCCTCTGGAATCCAATACTACAAAAGCCAAGTCAGATTTGTAAATACTGGCTCTGTTTTTCAAAATGTCTAAAATATTATCTGAAGCCTTATTATCTGTAAAAAAAGTTGCTGACCTCCTTGGCTGGAGAGGGGCCTCCAATAAACTAGGATCCAAGGGGAAATAATCCTGATTCTGTTCCTGGTGAAGTCTATTGACTGACTGCATGACCTCCTCTCTTCGATTTATATAAGTCCACTGGTCGATTGATTTATTCACCAAAAAATCCTCATCCAATTTTTGCAACAATATAGCCAAATCAGGAGGTATATCAGACGATCCGCTTGTAATACCACTTGTACCAACCCCGGGAGATAGTCCCGAGGAGTTCAGCATCAAATGTGGATCTTTTGAAGTGAGGGTGCCGAGATCGGGGTGTAAAGCAGCAGTCGAAGCTGACCGTTGCCTTTCATTTGAGGAAATATGAAGTGAATCCAAGTTCAGTTGAGTCATCGTTTGTTTTTGCCGTTTCTTTTTGTTTTGCTTTCAATTGTAAGAATCAGTCAGTCATAAGTTCTGTGTATTGAACTGGTCTGATTTTGATGGTTTGATAATCCTTTGTTGAGGCTTACTCGAAAATTGATTATTTCTCTCTCCGTCTGTCTATTTTCTATTCTCTATTGTATGATGTAACTTTTGTGAAGATCATTTAGTATTTGCCTTTTTTTTTCCTTCCTCCCCATCGCACTGTTTCTATTCATATGCTCAAAATTAGTCAACAGAATATCACCCAAAGTGGATAAAAGACTATCACTTACTTGCTAGATACATCCTTCTATAACAAATACCCTTAAATAATATTGGTGTAACCAACCTATTACCTTCTGTAATCTAGACATGCTACGACTGGTGAGATTTCCTTCCAGTTATTCAACTAGACTACCGACAGCACCATCTTTCAAGCACCCTATAGGTAAACGATGTCATTTATACCTTCCCAGGGTTTCAGCAACTTCACCGCAAATACCACCACCACCACCACCACAAATGGAAGACGAAATAGAACATCGAATAGAGTTGAAGAGGCTACTGCAAAAGCAAAAGTATCAAAATCCTGATGGGATAAACCTTAGGAAATTAGCAAGAGATGAGTTACGTTCTTTGAGAGAACTAACGAAAGAGGTTTCACTGAAAGCAAAAGAGGAAGTACACGGGGAAGCTACGTCTGAGTCAACAGAACAAATGTATGAGGCGTTACGTAATCCAGACTTACTTTCTGGCTCTAAACAAAAATCTACAAAGTATGCTTTCCCGCCTGAGATTAACGAAAAACTCGGTTTGGTTTCTACATACTTGACCCCTAAAAATGTGGGGGAATTCAAACCTCAATGGGGTCTCATATTGAACCAGTTGGAATTGAGTGGGGGCTTCAGAGACCTTGATGCCACAACTGTGCAAGCATTTGTGAAAACGATACCACCGTCAGACCTAAAAAAACTTGCGCCCCGAATAACACAAATGTATTCAGATGCAGGGATCGCAATCACCCCTAAGGTTGAATTTCTTTTGTTCAAGTCGCTTGCAACTGGAGGAGTTGTATCTTCAACAGAAATCCAAGCTATGGAAGTCTACTTTGGAAAACTTTTAATGAAAAACGATCAGAAGGCAGACTATTACGAGACAATGATATGTGGGTACGTCAAGAATCAAGACATGAAGAAGGTGGAAAAGTTGTTGAATGATATGCAATTAAAGAATATTGGGATAACGCGCTCGGTGTTTTCTTCCATACTTCAGGGATACATTTATTATGTAAACGATCACAATAAAGCATGCGAGACGTTCAATGCTATGAAATTTTTATCTGAGAAAACGCAGCCGAATGAACGCAACTATACTGATATGGTTTTTTCTTTTGTAAAGAATAACAAATTGGAAGGGGCATTGGATCTATACCAAGAAATGTTGGACAATGATGTGCCCTTGAACCAAAATATTTTAGCTTCATTGGCTAGAGGTTGCTGTAAAAGCAAGCGATTCGCAACAAAATCGTGGGAATTTATTTTCAAAATATATGACCAAGGCTGGCTGCCAAATTTACAAACATACGAGAGCATGTTGAATATATCCGCTTTCGAAGGCACCTTGGACCTAACAAGGGCACTATTTTTGAAAATGATTCAAACCAACTCTGTCACATCCAAAGCTGTTTTATATTTGATGATGTCGTATTCAAAGTATATGAGCGGGGAGATTACCAAGCGTAGCTTTATTGAACTCGATGAACGTGGCCGAATCTTTAAACAAAAAGTGATGGAAGATGTGGATTTCACACAACAACTGGATGGGTTTCCCTTCCTTCCATTGATAAAAATGCCCAACAAAGACACAGTTTTGGCTGAAGCGACTGCTATTGTTTCATTCATAAAACAATCCAAGCCTTGGCTTTTAACTCCTCAGTTGGTGACATCGTTTTTGAATACATGTGTTCATTTGGGAACCTTGGAAGGATTCCGCAAACATTATGAAGATCTCACAAGTTTAGAAGCTTCGGTCGTGCCAAATTCAGGAAATGTTACTATAATGAAAGTTGGCGAAGTAGAAAAGAGGTGTCACAGGATAACCAGAGATACTCCTGTTTATGTTGCAGCCCTAAGGGCAGCAGCAAAGTTCAAAAACTACGACCTTGCAAAGGAGGTTCTACAGGAGCGTGGTCGGTACAGGAAATCAAAAGTCTACCAAAACATGCCTCGGAAAACTCAATTCCTGACAGATTTTGAATTTGCCCGAGCACTAGTGGATTGCTTTAAGGATTTGAAGATGTTCAAAGATGCGTTATCTGTTGTTCTTCTGTCAGAAGATAGATTTCCTTGGAGTTGGAGAGAGTTGGGTGGCTTAGTAGGTGCTGCACTAACAATTGAAGATTCGCAAATGACAGAAGAGATCAAACGTGTAATTAGAAACAACAGAAATAAATATTAGGCGATACTTGTAAATAGAACATGATTATAGAGCTTACGTATTTAGGATACTTGTTGATAGCAATCTAGCATAATAAGAGATCATTCTTCAGTTTTCAATAGCATTTACAAATACATATACCTCTTTTTACTTTTATTATGGGCTAAGGACTTGAAAGCCAATGCCAATTTTCCATACTGAAATAATAACCTCTTCGTCGTGACTTTTCCAAATCGAAATAACAATCCATTGACAGGGTTGGAGGCCCTTCCAATAAATTCACCAAAATTGAAATAAATTCGAGAAATCAAATGGAATCTGTGTATTCAATGTTTACTTATCAAACCACAGCCCTCTATGTCTATCTTTTTTCTTCCAAAGACGAATATCTGGAAGTATTGCAAATATACCCAAACTCCTTTGTCCCCAACAAATATGTATTCCATGTTCTCTTCGGCTTTCCATGGGGATTGAACGAATCAGTCATCACCCCCTTAACAAAATGTAAGCCTTTCACCATCAAAGCTTGATTACAACTACAAATAAGCTTCTCTCGTTGCATAAGGTTGAAATGCCTTCTGACTCCATTTGAGGCTGATAATATGTCCCCACCAACCTCAGAAACTGTTCTCGGCCACTCCTTTTGTCACGAAATAGAAACCGCCGTGATAGGAACTGTCACTCCAGCAATTAACCTCCAAGGCAGAAATTCACCCTCTAAAAGCCACAATGAGAATCTCTAACTCTTCTAGAGACTTTCGGACTCATAAAGAAGTCACAAATGTGGTTGACCTTAAGTCCAGCTGAAAAACTGTTTTTGGTGTGATGATTGTTGACAGTAAGAAATGGCGGGATAACGTGCCAAGAGGGAGTGTTATTGATATGTTGAATTCTTAAGGTAAAAATGTTCATAAAAGTTTACAAAAAGAGAGAGAATTTGGTAGTTTGTATAGATTTTGCAACTAAAAATCATACCAAAAAAAAAGGGTTATGATGTCAAGAGGAATTAATACAAAAATAAATTATATGAAATACCTCTAAGATCATGTAAGAACTAATATGTAGATAAGTAATCTTTCTTAGTAGCTTTATTGACTAATACCAGCTCTCTATAAACTCCATAACGTTGTTAAGCTATAAAATTTTGTAGGTCAGAAACAGTAAACTTAAAGTATATCGCTCTTTAGAAATGTTGTCTGGTATTCTGGACCAATGAGAGTTTGCAATTTCATGAGTGGCAACTAATATTTAATATGTTCTCTAAATTTTGCTCCACACACCTTACAAAGAAAGGTTTGTTTAATTCGAATTTTTGACACGTCTGATCACTAAAGCAAAAGAGAGGAGACAAAATATCGATTATGAGCATTACAATATACTATTAATATTCGAAATTTATTGCCTATAATGTTTTTTGTTGATCTACATACAAGAGGTTACGTAGCTTTTTACTACGACCAATCTCTATAATCGATCCAACCATCTTGGTATCTTAAACCAAGAGTCTTGAAAATTCGTAGTAGAAATCAGTGGGTATGTTCAGTATCCTTAGCCTGATCCTTGTACGTTGCTGGTGAATATTGGGGTGAGCTTGTACTGGTGAGATTTTAACTAGATTACACGTGTGTGAAGCCCATATTCTCATCTTCGATAATTCTGACTTAATTTTCGTGACCCTATACTCTTTATCTTTTACACCACCAGTCCCTTTCTCATCAAAATTAAAGGTTTGGTCCAAATATAAACACGTTGATCCTCTTGTCAAGTAATAATGTGTGATTCGTGCCGTCTGTAAAAAAAAGTTTATGTTCCAGGGAAATGGAAAGGAGAATAAGTTCAATTGAGAATTACAATTTTTTAGGGGATATTCTAGTCAATACTTGGTTATTTCAAAAATCATTGCAGTCGCACAGTAGCTCTCTCTAGCATGCGTTTAAGAGTTGGACATCTTGAGCATAGTCACAACAGACTAGTGGTTTAAGAAAGGTCAAATCAAATAAACCTGATGAACTGCGTGCCTCAGCTTTTGTTATGAGAGCTTGGATTCAACTCCTATGCCTTTACCAAATGTGACTAGCTACACTGATACTACATGTATCTCGTTCGATGTATCATCACCCAATCTCATCAGACCAAGAATCCCCCTCATTTGATACATGTCAACGAGAGATTTAAAACAATGTGCACATGTTCACGAAGTAATAATAGACCCACTTGTAGACATTGCGTCTCGGATCAAATATGGTTAAATTCACACAATTTTTAACCCTCTAGTATTCAAATACCATCAACTCCGGGTGCAGCCCTTGCTTGTGAGCCGCTCACATGTGAATTATTCCATTGTAGTCACAGATCCCTCAACGCGACTCCGGTTTGCTCGACTTCAATTTTGTAATTTCATCTTGTATAACGTTTTGAAAATCTAGCTTCTCTGGATGTTGATTGATCAATTCGTTTAAATATTTTTCGAGTTCACTCTTTGTCCATCCTGCATTATCCGGCTTATCTCTTGCATAACTCTTCATTACCTTGTGCCACTTCACTTTCTCCAAAGATTTTGCATGTTTCTTGGTAATCTTCTGCAAAAGCCAAAGCTTTGTTTCACAAGTCATCTTGGGTAACCCAATGCGATTCTGCTTCTCGTTCAATTGCGTCCACTTGTAACGACATTGAATTCGAGACCGCGTTCCGTTCATGCGCTCACTCACTACAGTCCAATTGATTTTAGTTGCATCTTCACTTTTATCTTCTTGATTTCTTAGATTATGCAACATCTCATTGACAACATTTATCAATTTGGCCTCTTCCTCTAGTGTCCACTTTTGCAACGTTCGTCCTGGTCCACATTTGATGTAGTTTCGCCACCTATCTCTGCAATCTTCAGGCATCCTCCCCAATATTTCGCCAATTGTTTTCCATTGTCCCTCATGTGTCACAGCTAGATTTTTTAATTTCTCATCATCCTCTAGATTCCATTTTGCTCTCACGTCGAAAACGTGATAGCGTCTCCTGATATGCTTATAAATGCTGGATTGTGTTCTATAAGGAATTGCTTTGCACACTTTTTTCCAAAATTTGTCCTTCGTTCGGTCATTTGTCCATATTCTGTTACACAAATCATTTCTATCCCATTTCTTAAAATGGCAAAAACCTGCTAAATAATAGTCAACGATTGCATCTTCTTCATCAGTGAATGGCCGTGGTTTCCCTCGCTTATTCTCAGGTACATTTTCCAAAAACCATGTATTTGCCCTCTGTGATGTTTCCAAAATCAAGTCATCAGTATCTCGAATATTGTCATAGTTGAATTTGGGAAGTTCGGGCGGTCCAACTTGACTTGGCTTTTTGTGTACATATTTCTGGTATATCGAAGAATGATCGAACAGTGCATCAACTCCATTGGATGTATACAATTGCGTAGTGGATTGGCCATTATCGGTTAAGGTTTCAGATTCTGGGAATGTCGGAATCATATCTTCCTCCATTATTGCATTAGCAGCAGCTAGTAATCTCTCCTGCTGCTCCTGATTTAGTTCTCCTGATTTCTTGTTATAGGAATTAGTGTCATCGTACGGTAAACCTTGACTCCGACCATCTTCATCATTAGCTAGTTTTTCAGGTTCAGATTTTTCCATATTGAGCTTCGCGTTGTCTTGTTCAGGTACTTCATCGGTTGTATCCTTGCTATTGAGCTTCTTGGAGTCATTTTGTTGTTGCTTTTCAGTTCCATGCTCTGTAATGCTCTCCTTTCCTGTAATGCTATGCACCTTTCTTCTCTTTCTAATCGAGGTCCCATTTTTCGAGGGTGGGACATCCAATGCCAAGTTAGGATTGGATGAGCCTGATCGATGAGCATTTCCGTTTATATCATTCGATTTTTTTCTGCGTTTCTTACTCTCCTGTGGTTTGGAAGAGTGGACTGTAGAGGTTGTTCCTGAGGTCGTCATGGGCAGTCTAGGTGTGATTAGCTTTAGTATTTTTGTAATCACGACTCAATTTTTACCCGGCTGGTTTTCTACGTTATTTTTATTTTATTTTATTTTATTTTCGTTTAACCGAAAAATCAAAGACTAAATACGAGGACAATTCAACCTGACTCAACCACAGGATAGAACCAGGTGCATAGGATGTTGAAATGGCCAGCTATATCACACACTATCTACCAAGCTTCAGGAGCTCGTTGAACTCAAACGAAACATCTGAACATGTTGAAGCATTGGATTCTGTTGGGCCAGGGCAGATCAAATACATTGCTGTCATCGATGTTAGCAGTGATGTGCGGGGCACGAAGGAAGAGCTGGACTCAGAGTTGAATAAGAAATTGATTACTTTTGTACATAGTGACACACTTGCTGAGATAAGCTCCAATGTCAAGATACGATTAGCGGGATTGATGCAAGGAGTATATGCATTTTCACTGGAATTCATTACCCCCTCCAAAGCAGGTAAAAAAGCAAAAAAGCCAATGGTCATAAGGTCGGAAGGTGAAAGCTTTGTAGTGGTTCAAATCGAGGAAACATATAATCTTATATGTTCTATTGCATCCAGTGATAAAACTGTCACCAAACAATTACAATATATATTGAACAAACAGCATGTTTTTTTCAAATTATTTCACAAGACGTTGACAACTATAAACAAGGAACCGGGGGTTGATGTATTGCGAGATCTATCGACCCAGTGGTGGAGTAAATTTCTATTTGAATACAATCTGAAGTTGACAACTCGCGAGATCAAGTGGCCCAATACTTTAAACTACATGGGGTTTAATACCTTTATTATGGAGGGATACAAAAAATCATCTATTTCGATCCCAAAGAGAGTCAAAGACGAGTTTAGAAATTTAATCTTGGACGAGGAATTGATTCCACATGGCCTCATTATCAATAGTTTTGCTCCTGCTGCTAAGAAATTAGGTCTCATTGATGTACAATCAATGACAAATAAGTTGGAAATTCAATCGTTGATAAATGTCTACAACTTGATGGAGTTTGAGTACATCATGCAAGCTACAAACCGTAGAAATGTTGATGATGGCGATGAGAGTGGTAAAGTACAAGAAGAGGTGATGGGATTTATGAACCCTATGAATTTAACCAACAATCTAGTCGTTCAACCGTGGAACAAGATGTCTGACATGATCCGTGGCGGGAGTACCACAGATACAATCGATGGTAACGAGAACATGCCACGACTCAACTCAAAAGCATCTAGACCATGGCTTTCGATGCCAAACGTTTTTGGAAACTCGAGTGAGAGCGGGAGTTCAATCGCACCTTTACCAGACCTCGAGGATGGACGAGAATCGGTAAACCTGCATGAGGAGACATTTAGTCGTTTCTTATATGGCATTCAACTTGACCACTCTATATCGAGAAAACTTGTCTACCTCCCGACGAAAGAAGCTGAGTCAGACGCATCTGAAAAACGGGTAGTTGAATCAGAGTACCAATTAGTAACTTATTTCCACGAAGACATCTACATCACTTTGATATACGACTCACTGGAAGCAAGTCACCTTGACGATTCCGGATTCTACCAGCATTTGTCGTCCACTATATTTGAGCCACTACAAGAAGAAATTGTTCAATATCAATCATCAACCTTGGGAACGAGCACTAATTCCATGACAACGCTAAACTTGGCCAACATAGATAACAGTTTTCTATACACGGTGTTTGACTTTAAACATATGAATTACACATCATCAATTCCTTTGATTCTTGATCACAACAGTGAAAAATACCCCACTATTGTCAATATCCATGACCAGTTGATTAAAATTTCTGAAAACTTTGATTTTACTGCCCATGAATTTTATCATAAATTTGCCTTGGGTAACAAGCATGATTGGATGAGTTACATAATCAAATATGGCGCAAAATTGATTGTCATTATTAAGAATAATAGTAAAAATAGTGGCAATACAATTAGTGATGTTGGAAATATACCTCCTGAAGAGAGAACCATGGTGAACCAAATAACTGGCCTTGTTTCTGATTATGCAAGTTTGGGATTTTTGGATAATTTGGGTGATGATGTAAAGTATTGGTTGGGACAAGTTATAGACACCGAATAGCGGCAAGAGGGTTAATATTTCAGCCTGCTCTCAGGTTAGTGATTAAGGTATAGCAGAGAATAAAAATGTGTATAGCGGTGTAGAGTAATTATGAAGGTGATTGATGTTGGGTTGCTCATGGTAGCGAAAGTCTGACTGAGTAACTTCTTGAGATTTGAAAACCACCTTAAATTGAAAACCACACTATTTCCCACTCCAAATGATTACCATAACTGCACAAGAGATCATCGAACAATGTCCCAGTACGGTACTAGATAGGATTGAAAAGCTCAAACGAGGGCCAATGTCGCCCGATCATGATAATCTACAGTCACAATCGTCATCACCAAATTTAAGTCAACTAATACACTCAACTCTAACTACATCCATACCCATCGCTTCCACTCAAGATCATCAACCACCGCCCATAAGCACCAGCGTCAATATCAACGACGTGATACTCGACGTAGAAAACCTACCGCAATTCCCACCCCAACAAACTACCACCAGCTACGATTTCGATAATGAGATGGATTTAACCACCACCACTGAGAACACTAACCATCCAGAAGTGACTGAGTATTTGAAATCCAAGAAAGATCATCAATTGAAGTTTTTAAAGGAGGTAAAGATGAAAGGATTGTTGTTGAAGGGGGGAAATAGACAAGGAGGGGTCGATCAAACCCAAACCAACAAGTTTATGAATTATTGATTAACACTTTAGCGAATATGAAATACACCTAAATTCTTATAAATAACATTGAATTAAATAATAAACCATATACACTTTTTATTCTAGCGGTAACTTTACTTCATCTTGACAAAGACACCTTCATCCAAGTTCATAGTCAAATGAACACACTTTTTTGGTGGATAAGTATCATCTTGTGACTCCAAGGTTGGAAACATTTGTGCCAATCGAGCAACAACATAACTAGCTTCAGTCAAGGCGAATTGTTGACCTAAACATATACGTGGACCACCATTGAATGGTAAATAAGCCCAACCCAATCTCTTCATGTTTTCCCATCTTTCTGGTTTAAATTCTTTGGAATCCTTTCCGTAGTATTCTTCTAATCTGTGAGTCTTGTAAACGGTGTATGCAACAGTTGAACCTTTTGGAACAAAGATTGGTTTGCTACCATCGGAACCACCACCACGTGGTAAGGTTGTGTCTCTAGTGGCAGTTCTGAAATTGACTGGAACTGATGGGTATAATCTAAGGGTTTCATTAAGTACAGCTTTCAAGTATTCACATTTCTTTAAAGTTTCAAAAGTAATTGATTCAACTCTAGCATCCTCACCTTCACCGAAGTTTTCAACAATTTCTTGTCTCAATTTTTGCCAAACTTCAGGGTTTCTTGCCAATTCATACATGGTGAAGGATAACAAACCAGCAGTGGTATCTCTACCAGCAACCATAATATTTAATAATTGATCTTGCAAAACTTGTGGGTTCCTAGTTTGTTTGACCAATTCATAAAGGAAAATATAGCCATCCTTGGATTTTTCCTCCAATTCTTCAGGTGTGAAATTAAGGGCCTTCTTGACAAAGTATTGAGCCAAATGTTGAACTTTCTTGTTACAGTCTCTGAATTCCTTTGGATTAATGAAGAAATAAAACATTTGCATATAGGTTCTAGTGGCAAGGTATTTTTGAGACTTGTTGAATGCATCAGCAAAATGTTCTCTTCCTGGGATATCATTTGGTGGAGCAATACCTAATTTCTCATCATATAATGAATGAACAGATTCTCCAAACAAAAATTCGGTAGCAGTATCAACAGTGAACTTGAAAAATAATTCTTGTAAATCAAAAGTCTTGAAGTTGCTAGCTCTAATATGTTTAGCAAAAATTTGTAAATGTGGTTCCAACGATTTAACATGAGCAATTTGTTCTCTGGCAAATTGTGGACGCAACATTGCTCTTGAATCTTTCCATCCATTACCATCCAAAGTGAAGATACCATCACCTAAAAGTGGAGCAAAATGAGCATGTCTAGTGCCCAATGAGAAATCATTAAATTGAGTTGCCAACACGGCCTTGATATTTTCAGGATCAACTGTCAAGACAATTTTCAATAAACCAGTAACATTTAGATACATGGAATGATTTGGATAGTCATCGAACTGTTCATCCGCCCAATCAACCAATCTACCTTCGTTCTTCTTTTGGACTGCTTCTATCAAAGCAAAAACTCCGGTGAAGCCAGCTTTACGGAATTTTGGTGGATCTTGACAACCCAATCTCCAACCAGAATAAGCATTTTTAAGATTGTATAATGGGATGTACGTCAATACAATTATGAATACAATAGTATACCATTTGGTCAAATATGGAAGTAGTTTTTCACCAAAGTCTGCTACTTGATCTATTATGGAAGAAGCCATTGCGTTGTGTACGTATGTAGTGGGTAGTAAATTATAGTGTGTTTGTGGGTTTTATGGGTAATCTATGTATAAATGAAATGCAGTTGATAAATGTCTGTTAGTAATGACGAGAAAAAGTTGTAGTTTTCTGGGAAGGTCATTGGTTATATATATATATATTTGCTTTTGGAGTAGACTGTGATAATTTTCCATAACTTATTGTTTTGTATTGTAGTTGTTATTGTGTAGCAATTTAATTGTTGCTACCATCGGAGATTACCTTTATGGAGGAGAATGCGTGTACCTATACCCAAAATAATATATTACTTAATATAGGAAGTATTGCACATAATACACAAAATACTTGAATGAAGGTGGGGTAGAATTCTCTAACACATATTTAATTTAACTTAACTTGGCTTAACGAGGTATTTGATTGAACAAAGAGTTGAGGTGTATGTGTGTCCACTACTCGCTTTAGTGGTGTTATTGTCATAATACAACAATCTGTATGTGCGTGTGCGGTGTGGGTGTGTGTACGTAAGATGAATAGAAGAGAAATTACCCAACAAAAATAAATAAGGACATTAATTCTATAGATCAACAAAAGGAATGATCCATTATGGTAAGTTAAAACTACTCCTAATCGTATGAGGTCTATATAAAGACATGGGGGAGTGGAGTTGAACAGCAAGGGAATGACGTAAAGACGATTAAATGGTTGTGAAACGTTTTTATACCCCACAAATAAAAGAAAGAAAAAAAAATTTTTGATGACATATATAATTTTGTTTTTGTATTCTGTCATCAACATCATCAGCAACACCCAGCTATAGATTAAAAGTCTCTACATATTACTAAACACGAGTTTTCTATTTTAGACCTGTTATGAATATTTATCAAACGTATATACTTCTTATAGCGTTATATAACGTATAAATTTACAATAAGCAGATTTTTGGACTGTTGTCTACTGTCAACCGTTAATCTTTCCATCTATAGTATATATTTTTCACACTCTCTTACTTTGTTAATACTTGTGACAATCAAATATCTTTTGCATGTACAGATATATCACATGCCAACTGATTCCTATTAGCTTGAGATAAGTAAATAATAACGGATTTTATGCATAAAGGGCTATTTATTATGACAGATCTACTATTATTATTCCTTTTAATTCCGGTTCTTGCATTAAATTATTGTACAAAATGAAGCTCCGACTCCATACTTTAATACCCAATGTTAACGGAATTAATCAAATTACACGTAAACACAAAACCCCTTGAAAAAGTTTCTACTAGACGGAGTTTTGCCCATCAGAAGCACCCCTTATGAACAAAATGTAAATACCAGTTTCGTTTATTTTAGTATAAGTATTAACACCTACACTTTACATGAAATTTAACACAATGTGCAGAGCATTGCGTAAGACAGTTCCAGTTTCAGTGGTTTTTATTTTAATTACACAACTCCTTTTGACCAGCCACTTTTTTATCGACATGTGAATAATTGAATACATGTTTAACTAATATCATCCATTAAAAAGTATAGTTTTCTGATTGGATTATTCTCCCTTCAGAAACTGCTATCGCTTTATTGAATCATCGAAATATGATGTTAACAACTCTTGTTTTATTCTACACAGGTTGAGTTTTCAAGATATTTTATATTATTTGGTTGCAAAATCACTCAAAAAATAAAACAAATACAAATAGTTTTTTTTAAAAAAAAAAACTTGTTTTGCCTTCAAGTTAAACGAATTTTTATTGGACGAGATGAGAGTCGAACTCATGACCTTCTGCTTGCAAGGCAGACGCGCTACCAACTACGCCACACGCCCCAATTCATACGACTTTTATTCTTTGGGTTTAACGCATAAACAAATTTTACATCACATCTTGCCAAAAATTTTTAATTTATTTTTAAACACTAATGAAGTGTCCAAAGGATTGAGGAAAAGAAGAATATACATACTCCAATACACCCCTACATGCAATAAATCACATTAGCCAATCATCGTTTCGATTACAATTCACTATGTCCTTTGTGTTAGATTGTGGAAAGCAAGTAGGTTACTAACCTCTCAGACATGATTTCTGCAGAAGATTTGCAACCATTAATTATATTGCCTTATCCATTTATGCTCATGATAAGAGACCATTACTCACATCGGCACGTCTGATCACTCTCTTAATGTGTAGCCAAGGAGACTTCCATCATCATACAAAATGTAAAGCAAGTATATTGAGCCATCTTTCTCACCCACAGATTCACAATCACCATTATTTGCTCCCACTTGGCTCTTTTTTTCTCGTACACTCAAACCAACAATACTTCGATAATTACCATTATCAGTAGGTGCCATCTTGAATGCATTGGGAAACACATGCTCTTGTCTCATTCCATAAACTCCTCTAGAAGTACATAATCGCATAATTGTGACTGTACCTTGTTGAGATACACCAATGAAGCATGATAGTTCTGGTATGACTACTGAAATTGAAAGCCTGTTTGAATGACAGCTATCCGCCTTCCGATACAAGTCCAAGTTAAACAAAGGGTTAGTTGCACAGGGACAGTACAAAGTGGGGTACTTAAACAATGCAATTTTTTTTGAGGTAGTGACAATCATGAAATCATCAGTAACATTTTTGACCTTTTCACGAAGTACAATATCCTTATGGATTCGCTTGTATTCATCATTGACATTTGTCATTTTAGCACTAGATGGTATTCGAATAACAGGATCATCAGCTCCTTCAAAATCTATTGAATTAGACTTGTAAAATTGGTATTTGGCAGCTACGCCTAAACTTGTTTGATTATCAAAATCGCCGTCATTCTCGTTTTCATCTAGTACCTGCTTTTGCGACTTACGATCCTGTTTCCACTTCAAAACGTCACTTTCTGCTATAATTCTCGCATGCTCTTTTTCTTCATCAATTTCGGAATCACCAAAGACCGATTGCAATGAACCCACAGGTAAAAACCAATTAGAATGAAAGGGTTGGATTGTCCAGCAATCCTCATTGAGAACACATCGAGATAATATTGTAGGTGTATAGAATTCAATTCTTTTGAAAACGTTTTTGCCATTACTAATCAAGTCGACGTCATTGTATAGATCTTGATGCCAACGACGATACCCATCGTCATCTCCATTGCCATACTCCAAGGACTCAATCATTGGATCTGTATAGTAGATTGTCCTATGCTGGAAAAATTCCAAATCGGACTTGTTCAAAGGTCCGGCAACAAGTCTTAGTTTAAATTCAAAAATAACTAGCTCCCCTGAAATAGAAGCACATGCAACATGGACAGTTTTTCTGGTATGCTTTATTATGGACACGCTTGGTATATTGTGTAGTATTTGATGCGTTTTTACGTGATAAAATCTTCCGTCGTGTTCGTGGTAGAATAGCAAAACAACACATTGGGAGTTATCCGATGCAATAATGATATTCTCCTTTATATCAAGACCCCATAAGGATGCACTCAATCTAACTTTAAAATCGGGAGATATTGTCAAATTTCTAAAACTCTCCTGCTCGATTGGCGATTCAAATTGGTTCATTTGTTCAACAAATCTTTCAACAAACCATATTAGCAAACGGCCATCATCGATGCAAGCACAAACAACCGTTTTGCCGAGGAACTGGCAATTTCTGATATAATTGATACCATGAGGGAAATAGGGCCACGTAGAAACAACTCGGTCCGTAGTTGAAGAAAATGAAGGTTTAGTATCAAAAATTAAACGTGGTGTTCTATTAGGTAGATTTGTCATTGGATCAAAATCATAAATATGGAGCCGAGATTCAACAGCTATAACTAGGTAATCACCATCATGAGAAAAAGTGCAGGTTAAGTTATTCTTGTATTTCATACTATCTTTCACTGAATTCAAAGCGATTGACCCTTGTGCAGTCAAGTTTAGTCCATTATAAAACTTTTCTGCAGGAGCTTGTTGCAATAAAAACTGCTTTTGATTACGTTCAATATTGACTTGGAAGGTATCCTTCTCTATTTCCTTCACTGGTGGTGAGTAAATGAAGTTGGTTTTATCTTGCAAACGAGGATATCTATATCTGACACTTGATGACTTCTTCTCAGTAAACTTAAATTTGCTATCCAATTCTCCAAGCTGTGACATTGCTGACCCGCTGATAATAGAAGATGCTGTAACGGGGGTACTTTCAACAACTGTATTGAAATTCCCCCCTCCCAGGTTGTAAAGTGAGTCAGTGTCTTCCAGATCACCTTCAAATGAAGCATCTCTTATATCATCACTGGATTCTTCGACTAGCTCATTTGCCAATCTAAATTGCCTAGGGAAATCATCTCTTCCCGCTAATACCACAGAGTGTACGCCAAAAATAACCGATTCTCGCAAGCGAGGTGGAGCCGCTTGTACGTAGTCAGTTCCGTTCAAAAGACGGATTCCCACTCTATCCTCAAACCATGCTTCATCTCTTTCGTAATGCGATTCGCCAACTAAGTCATCATCATCATCATCATCATCATCAACTTGAACTTCGTTATCATTAGAAATATTTTCAATCAAATCACCTTCGCCAAGGCTTGAGCCATCATCTGACAGATCAAACGTATCTTGCCTTTGAGATCTCGTATTGTGATGAGCATACCGAAACGGTGTATTCCTGTTAATCAATGTCCGTTGTACGCCCCGTAGTGCAAGAAATTCCTCGAATCCCTCCATTTTTGGATAGTTCGAAACCTCCAAATGACAGCTCTATATTGTAATGATCAGTATTAGTATGGATATTACGTGCGATTAATATGTTACGTGGTGTTGTAGAACCTTGCTGTCAATTAAATAGATGTATCCCGATCCGATCATTCACTTGTCGCGGTTTGATGTATTTTGTGAGAAAATACGGACGCTACCAACGCTTATGCATCCACAGTTTTTTTATGCAATGAGGGTTAAAACCACCATTGTTGAAAAATTATAAAATCCAACCATTTAGACCATACAACATTATTAATCAAGAATCACTCAAAACCTTCTATTGACTCATCCACAACCTAGAAAACATTAATTACAAGTTCTCCTTCTTTCCACGATGGTTCACCACGCCGACTACACCAACTTTTCAAACCCAATAACAACAACAACCAAAACCAAGCGAGAAACTCTTCAACAACTACTTGATGCTTACACCGCCCTTGAAACTCCATACTTGATCTCTAATTTGTCCAATTGTGCATCTCTTTTATGGCACGCCTATCATTCATTAGGTGTTAGTGTCAATTGGACTGGGTTCTACACCAGTCAAAAGTACCAAATCAAACTGGGCCACAAACACCAAGAAGACAAGACCAACAATGTAACAAACTCTTCCTCGCTAGAGTTACTACTTCTAGGCCCGTTCAATGGCAAAGTTGCTTGCCAATCAATACAATGGGGTAAAGGGGTATGTGGTACTGCGGCGTCAACCGCACAAACTCAGGTTGTACCTGATATTAACAAATTTCCCGGTCATATTGCTTGTGATGGGGAAACCAAATCGGAAATTGTTGTACCCATTATCAAAAATATAGAATCCGTGGATGGTAATGTGGTGGTGGGTGTTATTGATTTGGATTGTTTGGATTTTGATGGATTTGATGAGGTTGACAAGGAGTATTTAGAACAATTGGGCCGTTTGTTAAGCAAGAGCTTTTGAGAAAAGAGCCTACATAAACTAAAAATCATTGTTGTTTGGCTAACCTTGAAAAATAATACATATATTTATAGACTAAGTAAAAAAATAGGGGGATAGGTTAGTTATTTATAGGTAAATATACACATGTAATCTTTTACACATTCAAACACATTCTCAAGGACTATAATAGATACAACTGCAAAAGGGGAGCAAAGCGACAACGGAGACAAATAGCAATGGCTAGTAACTGTAGCCACTACCATATCTACTCAGTTGCTTCAGCTCTTCTTTGTTCTTCTCTTTCCAAATTATGATACAACAACAGCTTAGCCTTTTCAACAGCTTGTTGAGTACCGGTTATAGTGAAAACTCGTTCATCTGAGCCTTCAACTGCTTCACCAATTCCAATCATTGCACCACTAACTTTTCTTACACCTTGGATTCTTGAACCGTTCTTACCAATCAAAGCTCCAACCATGTCGTTAGGGAAACTGATTGTTGCGGTTGATTTTCTTGTCAATTGATGACTTTTGGGAACGTAGTAAGTAGTAGTACCAACACTTGACGAAAAATCTTCAATTAAACAACGCGAAATGATTCGTAATGCATCGTACAAGTCATCCACTGTTCCTTGTAATTCAACTAACCTTTCGTTTGAACCGGGTAAAAAGGATTTGGAAGCAATCATGGAAATGGCAAAATTATGTTGAATTTGTTGAATTCTGGCACCTCTGGCACCAATCAATGTGCCCATTTGACTATTTGGAATCAACAATCTTAATATAGTTGTTTCATGCTCAACACATGGAGTTGAACTCAATTGCTTTAATGGGAAATAATTGTATGTTTCAATTGATGATCCAAGTAAAGCTTGAGCAAAATAACTCAAAGCTTTAGCACAATCATCCAATTTTCCCGAAACGGTCAAAATACGTTCGTGTGTACCAGCAATCAATCGAGAGATTCCAGCTTTGGTATTTGTTTCCTCTCTAATTGAGTCGATAACCTTTCCATTTTGTCCAATTAAACAACCGGCTTCTTTAGCTGATACTAAAACACGGTAATTTATCAATGCATCAGCATTAGAGTTGTCATCCAACGATGGTAATGAAGTAGAGTGATCGTATCCATCATCGTTATCATGATGCTCTTGGTTGTGTGATGTAGCATCGGTGGCGGTATGATCTGGATTGGTACTTGTCGCATGAGCATCACTGGTAGAGGCAGTAGCAGCTGCGGAGTTGATCGTGGTGTTCTCAGTACTGCTTGTGTTATTTCCAGTGGCGTTATTAGATGCGATTCCTTGACTTTCACCCTGAGATTGAGTTTCAGTGGCGGATGAGTTACCAGTGGCAGAAGTGGTTGTCAACTTAGGTTCGTTTTCAGAAGTAAAGTTGGTATCGAATAATGATTCAGTCATGTTGTTGTTGTCGTTGTCGTTAGATTAGTTTTAGGTTGTTTGTTTTCTTAATCAGCTATTCTGAATTGTAGTTTGGTTATATTGAAGAAAAATGAATGTGGAGACAATCAAAGTATATATACCTGTGTGATTTGTTTTGTATAGATAAGTAATGATGTCAAGGTGGGGTTTTTCTTGCTTTTCAACAGTGATGAATTGAATTGATAGATGGTTGGGTG
Organism: Candida orthopsilosis Co 90-125; assembly: GCF_000315875.1. Taxonomy (NCBI): domain Eukaryota; kingdom Fungi; phylum Ascomycota; class Pichiomycetes; order Serinales; family Debaryomycetaceae; genus Lodderomyces; species Lodderomyces orthopsilosis. The sequence continues at coordinate 406,190 of NC_018300.1, forward strand.
ACGGATGGATTGGTGTGGTGTTTGTTTCTCTGTCTGATTCGAAGTCTAGAAGAAATGCAATTATTATCAAGTGAACTAATTTTTCTTTTTCGTTTAAGAATGAATGTTGTTGTTCGAAAGAGTAAGCGTATGTTGATAATTTTTCGCCAACGCTTTCTGCGTTTTGTAAATGAAGAAGAAAGAGAAAAATTTTAATTGTCGTAAAAATAAAGTCTATGTCGTATTAAATTTAAAACACGACAATCATAGTGTACTTCATCAAATACTTATGTATATTATAACAATTGATACTTGAATAGTTACTACAAAGGAAATCAACTCTTTAAACATGAGAGTTGGAATTATGTTATGAGTACCAGCTGCTGATTTATACTTTAGCTAATGGCTATTTGGAGGCTTGATTTGATACATCTCCATGTGTGATAAGAAACCAGCTTAGTGCACAAATTAGTCTGTTGACAAAGCTTATGAAGTCTTATCAAAGACAGAGGGAATTGGATGAATTTAGAGCAGGACTGATGTTGTATTATCCTCCCAGTCAACGCTGCACTTACATTGAACCTCCTTCAATACCATCGATCTAAACTTAATTCATGATCAAGCAAGTGTGCTCGATCGAACATAGTTACATTGTTAACCAATGCTTCAACAGTGGGTACAACGCGGGTGTATTTAGAGATGGTACTATATTAGAAAACCATGACCAATGGGACAAAGCTTTCCTGTTTGAGGTTTGAGTCGTCAACCGTGAGTAATGTCCATATGCTAGATTTTTTGACCTTATTCCCGTCACGATATAATAAAGTATAGAGATCATACTATATATGATTTCGTACGGTGTAACTATTGACATAGGAGGTGGGGTATATTGTGTGATACTAGGGACCATAGATGATGGTGTTATCAAAAGATAGCACAATATATGAACATACAAAGTTACACATAGTAACATATGGTGTTATACCTTAGTGCTTTGGGAATATAAATATGGATGATTTGTCCCAAATCTACAATACCCCTATATACTGATTAGTTAACTATTATGCGATTTATCAAGTTAATACATATATTATATAGTGTCATTATTGTTAGTAGTCATGATAACACTCTACATAATGTTTCTAAAGTAATATTTCAAGATGACAAACCAGTTGCAATTGAATTCTGACATGACAAAATCAAATAGCTTGAATGAATAGCAGACTCTTGAAGCCGTAAAGTTAGGCGAAACAGTTAATTTACTCAACTTTGATAGAAGTGTAACATTGTTTCACCTCTTGATGTGTGTTGAGGATTTGGCGGTCCTGATTTGATCTAAATCTTTAGTGCGCTTTCACTCATTTGGTTTTTATCTAAATAGTGCCAAGCTCAATGGGCATAAAAGAGCTGAAGCTGTGCAAACTTCTTCAATATACACATACTCAGAGCAACCTATAATAAGTCTTGTGTAGTTCATTTTTGGTCAACATCGTCTTTGAAGTTCTAGTTGCCCCAAAATCGCACCTGGTAGCGACATTGGCAATATCACACAACGAAATTGCAAAAGTTGAACCAGTTGGTCCCATTCATCATATTCATCCCCTTGACGTTTGCGTGGTATCTTTCTTGAATCCGTCAGTTTCTTTTCTTCCTAGTAGTACATCCTTACCACTACATCACATTATATACTCATTGCCAACACAAAGTTATCCCATCAAATGTGTAGTTTTGTTACGTATGATTAAGTATAGCAGCTAGAATGTGTTACAAATTTCATTTTTAGTTTTGGAAAGCTTTTATAAACACGTACATACAATTCATGGGGTTTAGTTCAGTGTACCCTTCGGTAGAAGATATCGTATACAGACAGAATCCTAAATTTGAGCCTGCTGGCGTAACTTGAAGTATGTTGAAAAAGAGAGATTCAAAAATGGCGGCTCGATTTTCTCATACTTAGGGAATTCTAATGCAATTCAGAGGTCAAAGTTGCAACGACTTTTGAACCGCATTAAATGTAGTTAAGGCCATATAGATAAAGACATATTCAAAAGTTGTTTTTCCGTACGATTTGCTTTCTTTTGACGTGAAAATTAACGTAATCTGCTTTGGTATAATCCACTCTATTCAACTACATTTTCATTATATGTCTGTGATTTAGGTGTGTTGTGCTACAATAATCAGAATTTTGATCCTGACTATGGGATTTGCTATGAAACTTTAGTTCCGCCATCAACTGGGTACCCCGCAGAAGTGCATCATATTATCGACTCAATTCATAGATAAGTAAATAAAACTTCACATACTTCCTTATAAAACACCTATATAATCTTTAGCATTGATTGTAGCATAGCTACCTCTCCTTAAAGGCACATCTCTGGTAAACATTGTACCGCCAGTCGAAATAGATCCATCACGACCACTAATCATGCCACTTCCACTACTGCTAATACTATTAAAACCAAATTCCTGAATATTGGTTTCATCTAATGGATCAATTCCTTCTTCTTCATCATCATCAGTACTTCCATTGCCACCATATTTTTCTCTCCCTTCGTCTTCCTCTGCTACGCCTTGTGCTAGCTCTTCATCTTCATGAGTACACATATCAGCAAATGAATAAAAATCAATAACGGGAGGTTGATTCATTGATTGATGTTGATTATTCGAAGGTGAATGAACATATTTTGCTTCGGTAGCCGTTGGTTTTGCTTTTGTTGATGAATTGTTTGATGTTGGCGATGTTGCCAAGTTAGCACCTGATTGCGATCTCGTCACCAAACTAGCTAACCTAGGTGAAGATTGTCTAGTAATAATTACAGATTTTCCAGCATTGGTAGTATTTGTTGCACTGGATGCCAGGTCATGATTGTATTTATTACGCAAAAGACTAGTATTACCAGCAAAACTAGATGATCTTAAATTGCTCAAATGAGGCCTTGAAAGTCCCGTAGTGGCAGTTGAAGATTTGACTTTAGTAAGATGGGAGTTGCCACTAGTGGTGGAAGTATTATTACTGTTGCTGTGTTTAGAATTATCCAAAGTTGAAATAATCAGTTGTGAAATGATACTTCTTGCTCTTGGTCTCAATGTTGGTGAGATAACGTTTGAACCTGGAATAGGAGCTGGAGCTGAGGACAAACTCAGAGTCGATTGGTTATTTGGTTTAGATTTACAGTCGACATTGCTACATTTGTCAGTACCACCACCATTTCCATTATTGTAATTTGGACTGAAATAGGAGTCCCTGCCCTTAAAAGAGTCACACGATGGCAATGATGTGATATCATCATCACAGTAACAATTTAACTTCACTTGTTCTAATTGGATATTTGGATTAACCAAAATTTCTGCAGTTGTATCTAAAATTGGACTAGTATAGTTTTCTATATTATGATGGAATGGTGTTTCTGGGTTGGCAAAATTGGAAAGTGGGTTACCATTGGTGACAGATCTTTCAAAGATATCACTGGAGGATGAGTTACAGGAAGCAACTGAGTTGTAACGTGAACGGGTAAGTGGGGTTGAAAGATGATGATGATGATGATGTTGGTATTGACCTTGAGAAGGTGATTGACCTTGAGAAGGTGATTGACCTTGATTGGTTGATTGCTGTGAATGCAGCTGCAGCTCCTGTGGTGGCAGTTGTTGTCTTTTGCTGTCAAGTGAGTCTGGACTCAAAGGAGCAACAGTCGGTACAGCAGGAGACAATTTCAACTTGTTGATTGTTTTCTTGACAAGTTTGTGGAACCTTTCATCCCTGGTAGGAGAAGGTCCAGAGGAATGTTGTTGACGTTGTGGTTTCTGTTGTGATCTAGATGATTGAGGTTGTGGTTGTTGTAAAGTCGGGGTTGACGAGTGGGTAAACTGGACGGTGTTTAACACATTTGTCGCAGTAGCTTCTGCAGTTGCAGTAGTTGCGCTAGAAGTGGCTCCACTATCCAATGATGGTTGCGGTGGTGGCGACATTGATGATGCTTTATGTCCTGGTAGATGGAAATGGTATGTGGTTCGATGTCCTGGAGAAGTCAGTTTTTGATTGGTTTTACCATCCTCATTGTGAGGATGAGATGCAGCAGTGGAATTGGTAGGCTGTTCTGACACATCTGACGTTGACTTTGTAGCAGTAGCATCTCTTTCGCTTAGGTTTTGTTGTTGTTTTTGTTCGTGTGGCTGTGTTTGTTGCTGTTTTTGGTTATCATCAGCTCTTTTTACACCAGTTGTTGAAGAATTGTTACTTTTCACATCAACATCTTGATCAATTGATGAGGACAGGTTACTAAATATGTTGAAATGGACATTTAATTTGGACATTTATGGGATTATCAATGTGTTTAGTTTATTGAGCATAAATAAATATAAGTTGCGTTGAAAAAGCGGCACTTTTTGTATGATTATTTGATGTATTCGAATTAAAGATTGACTTATGTTATGACTGTATCATATAAATCTGTTGTGTGATGATGAATTGGTGTGATTGTGGTTGTGGTTGTGGTTGTGGTTGTGGTTGCGGTTGCGGTGTGGTGAGATATATTTTTCAATATGGGTTGTATATATAAGTGAATTTGTGTTTGTGTATAAATGAAGGTCAGCACTTTTCTCAATTTTAATCTCTTGATGTTGTTTTGTTTGTTTTGTTGTTTTATTTTTGTTACCTTAAAAAATTATAAAACGGATAATGAATCGAATTGGATGTGGATAGGTAGTTGGAAGACTAGTAGTAATTGGGTGTGATACAGAACTCTTATTCAATTGGATGAGATAGTGCTACTCTATGTAAAGGTAAATCCATTAGGTTTAGGCTACTGAGTATAGGAATCGAACATATATATATATATATATATATATATAACATTGGTTACTCTATCCCTTTTCTCTCTTGCTAAACTAACGTTTGATATTAGAGCTACCATTTGGGGGTGATCTTCTCTTTTTTTTATTTTTATTTTTAATATAGGTTTATATACAGTACATACATACAAAATATAAGACACGATAAAAACGTCATTTACAATTCCAGTATATTCAACTTTTCTACTTTAAGTTAAAAAATATATCACATATATTACTTGTACTGTATACCCTTTAATAATTCTTACTACATATGTTTATACACCCCGAGTCTTCAACCAACTTTCATTAGCGATAGTAAGATAGAATAGACGACATAAACATAACACTATTGCGCAACAACGAACAAACTAACTTAACCTATTGAGCATATATATATATCGATGAGAAAAATGACGTGACATCTTCCGTTCTTTGTCTTTTGTATTTGTTACTTTTTGTTACCTGTGTCACTTCGCTCTCTATCAACTGATTCAAGGGTTACGAGAGTGCTTGGTGTCTCTTACAATTTGATCTTTTTATTAGTTGGTTCCCTCTGTGTAAAGTACTACTACTGCTGTAAATATTGCATAAAGAATAAAAAGTGAAACATTCTCTTTTTGTTTGTTTTTGTATTTTAAACTTTAAAATAAGAAGTTTAAAATTTGTGGTCATGTTTTTTTCTTCTTGAACTTCATTCCATAATTCCATTTCCATCAACGTTCTGTCTATCAAATTTTTCTTTTGGTTGTGTCAAACACAGAAAGAAAGAAAGAAAGAAAAAAAAAAATCACGCCAAAAATCATCAGTTCCACATAAGTTAGGCTTGATCACAGTGTGATGATCACAGGGCAGTAAAGTAATCCAATTAATAATTGGTGAAGGACTAAAAAAAGGGGAATCGGATTGTAAGTTACATGTGTGTGTGTGTGTGTGTGTGTGTGTAAGACTACAAAGTAAATCAGGGGGTGTATATCGACATCTATATATTAATATCGTGTTGCAAAACGTAACAAGCAAAGGTCGAATTTTATTGGTTTGTTGAAAATAAAAAGAAAAGAAGTTGTGTGATGTTTATTTATTTTACACCCCATCCCCTAATTTAAATTAGGATTAAACACCCCCAAAACTTTACACCCCAAACTAATAATTTCTTGTTTATCTATTTGTTCTTCTTTGATAACAACTTGATAACAATGCAACAATGCAACAATTGTAACAATTGTAACAACAGCCATATTATTGTATTGTATTGTCTTTCGTTTGTACATTATTAGAGAGAGATAAGAGAGGAGAAATTGAACTAAAGCCACACAATTTTATTCAAATAAGCTTATTACTTTTAAACCACTTTAACTTCTTCTACAACCTTTTAGTAGAGCAGGGGGTTTTCTCTTGATTTGAAATGTAGAATGGTAACGCAAATCTACGCCCATATTTACAGTTACTCATTTTAAATTGAGGAGAGGGGTTGAAGGTTGAAAACAAGAGGCAAAGACTACCAGGTCAAATCCTAATTCGTATCGTTGTGCATTCACCTCTACTGTTCTAAAGGTCATTTGTTTTTTGAATTTCCAATAGATGAAGAAATACTCAACAAAAAATTTAACTGTACTTTTGAAATTCCACTCAACAATTCTTTTATACCGTTGGTGGTTTTATCTACACTACATATAATTATTACATTTCTCATACTACCAATTGACAAACTCCTCAACAGTTTAAAACCCATTGTGGTATACGTATTATACTATTCTACTACATAACACTTCTAAAATGAAGCAAAGTAAATCATGGTTTATGACAGTCTTCTTCGATTCCTCTCATTCCTTATTTCTATTCCAGTTTGTATTCCTTCCTTCGCTTAATATTTAAAGTTTAATAATAAAGTTTAGTTCATTTCCAGAACAACCATAGGTATTCTTCTACTTTGGATAATCTTAATTCCTATTTTGTTAAGATTAAAACTAAAGATTCCCCGCCCTTTGACTACTATAAACGACCACAAAGCAAGATACCACAAAATCTCCCAATAATAAGGTCATTCATTATTATAATAGATTACAATAACAAATAAAATAAAATCCCCCAAACAATAGAAATCTTTGTTCCCCGTAATTTTAATATAAAACATAGAGATTGTTCTTTAAGAACACAAAAATAACATTTTCTTCCTTCTATCGGTACTCCCCGACTTGCTAACACAACAACTACAAGACAATTTTTCCGCAACACAATGAATTACACAACTGATACAAGATACACATCAAGTTAGTTCAACTATAAAGCAAAACAAACATCCCCTTCTTCTTAGTACATATATGTGTCTTCTTTACCTTAACACGTCGATAAGGTAATAGAATAAGGAATTGGTTTGAAAGTAGACCTGTGTTCAATCACCACCGGCACTTTGATTACCATAACTCTATCATTAACCACCAATGACACTTTAATATCATACATCCGAGCAAAATAACAACTTTGGAAACTAGGCAACAACGTGAATCTGTCAAAACTATTATTACCATCACCACTGTAAGAAACCCTATTGTAAACTTCGTTCTTTTTCAAAAGGTTTTTCAAATCTAACGATAGATTGAGCTTTTTAGTGGAAGCATTGTAACTATTATTCGATATTAGTAGTTTCTCCTTTTGTGAATATACTTTCCCGTTTACGATCAAGTTATCAAATAATAATTTGGTGGTTTTAACTTTCAAACAAGAAAGTGTTTTGACATCACCAATTAGTTTCTTGTCAATTGTAAACAATTCGGGTCTTAATTGATCTACCATCTGGCTCAACTCTTTGGCATGGTTTTTCATTGGTTGTACAACGGTGGTTTCAATCGTGTTAATGATAAAACTCTCTTCAATATCGGTTGGTTTGCCATTGGACAAGAATGCATGTTCAAATTCAATAGGAATTGGGTTCTTTTCCGATGTGATTTTAAAAACTTCCAATTCAACCCATATATTCTTGATTTCTAATGGTGGCATTTGTTTCAATAAATTCCCATTGTTTTCCACCGACACATAGATTGGTATATCCAATTTTGTTGATTGAAACGTTTTGGCAATATTACCGCTCCTGAACCTTGCTGGGGGGATATATGATACATGGTATTCTTGCCTTGGAGTCTTGATGTTTATCAAACTCCTTCTTTCGTTCCTTCCAAATAGCAGACTCTTCTTAACCATTGAATAATTTACTTCAAACCACCTTGTTGAATTTTTTCTTGCATTGAAATCTCTAGTGAATTCTTGTCCAATTTCGTCACCAGTTGTTTCTTCTCCTTCCAATAAATCCACTGGTGGAATTTCATCATCTAAAGAATCACTAACTTGAGAACAGAGTTGTAATTCTTTCCCCCATTCAATCCAATTGTTAATCCGTTTTATGAAATGATTATAAACTTTCACGTTTCGACACATTTGAAAATTTCTTTCATATTCAGACAATGGGTTAGTAGTGGGCACAAGTCTTATGTAGTTAGCCACCTCTTTCAAAATAATATATTCACTATTCTCTCTTCTTGCTGAATCAAGAGAACCCACCCCAGATCGATTATTTGAATTGGTAAATTTTTTAAAATCATTTTCCCACTTACTATTCTTGGCCACAAACCTTGCTGTAACAGCATATGACACAGATTCAGTATAGTCACTAAAATCTTCATTTCGATTCTTCATTAAACCATATTCACGAGCAATCCCCATCCGCAGTGATCCAAATGTAGGCGGTAGTATAAAATGTTGGATTAAATCATGGTTATTACATTGTAAATCCATTAAGCTTTCAGGTATCTTGAATGAAAAAAACCGTTTATAGCTGCGATCACAACGAAGGGCACCACCTACACCAAAATTGAGAAAACTTCCATCAACAGGGTCGACAACCTCCTCTTGATGACGGGAATAAGCTGGTAAATCAAGAGCAGTTTTGAATCGACTATGTTCGCTTTTGCTACTCCAGCTTCCGGAAGAATCAACCATTTGCACAAATTTCCATTCCTTTAGTGGCATTTTATTGTTGGAAGATTCAGCATTCTTAATCATTAAACTTCCCTCAAATATAATATGAAACAACAGGAATGGAATTGGCCGCGAAGACAAGTTGCGAATACGGACATATCCGTTAACCATATCTCCTTGCTTGAATTCATGCGTGTTAGGATCAACCATCTTTGGGGGTATGCCCATCTCTCCCATATCTTTGGTGAAATATACTTTGACGTCAATTGCTTTTGAAATTTTGTCATTTTCAAACGTCAAATTGGGTAGTTTTCTCGTATCGAGCAACATTATTTCATCCCATGATGTGATTATTTCAGTGGTAGTTGGAAGTTCGACATTTAAAGGGGGCATGTAGTTGATCCTTGCATTGTCGCTTGGACTGGTTTCTCGAGTGAGCAACAGCAGCAATTGAAAGGGAGATGAAGTGCCCTCCCATGGCGTGATTGTCTCGCTAGTTGGAGAAAGTTCAGCAATAGATGGAGCAGTATGGCTTAAAATTTTATTGCTGCTTTGGCTAGTTTCTTGAGTGAGCAGCAGTAGCAGCAGAAAAAAAGAAGGTGCTGTGTGGTATTCAGATGCCATGGATGAAGATGACGACAGATCCCTACCTCTCGATCCAATTTCAGCGAAGTTGTCGTAATAGCTGGGGGGCGGTTGCTCGTCCAATTCCGAGTTTTCTGATCCAATTGGGCTGTAATTTATCTCATTAGGAGCTGGAAGAGTCGAGTATGGCGGAAGAGCCGAGCCCAATGTCTCTTGGGATACTTGTGGTGTATAATAAATTGTCATATTAAATTGAGCTTATATTTGAATGTGACTGTAAAGTGAAGAACCAGGCTAATCCTCGTCATTCGGCTCGACGAAAGTGCTCATCTTTATATACACATCACTCTGCGAATGGAATTCCATACATCTCATCCCTCATGACTCAATACCAGGTTAGCATTTGGGAAAACAAAATAGGCAGCACGGATTTAAACACACGTGTGGTTATCAATGCTATCCAATGAGAATCAAGCATCTTATCGTATTACCTAATGTGGTTTTGGTAAGCGAACTGATCATGGTTTTTTGATCTGAATCTGCAATTTTATAGCCGACGAACGGTATATTCCAAAAAGGAACATTTGTTCGTAAGTTCTTTTGATTGCATTGTCAATTGATCTATTTTGCCAAGATATTGCATGCTGAAGAATCATTTGAACGACGTCATAACATTTGGTCGAAAGGAAATCACAATACTTAGTTTGGCTTTGTGTGGTGGTTTTATTGCACACAAAATACAAATACAAAGTCTACTTTATCACACGGGGTGCCTTTCTTTGTTCTGCCTGTTGGTCACGTAAAATTCAAAGTTTTACGAAATGAGGAAGAATTTGCAGATCTTTTCATATCAACAAATTGATTTTTTCCCACAAATGGTAGTTCACTGCGATCGACCCCAGATTTCTTGTACGGTAATCACCGGTTACGTTCGGGTTTAATAGATTAGAACTTGGCTTATCAATTGGAATCATAAACCCCTGAGTCATCTTTTGATAAATCCGATATTTTTCAGATAGCTCCGTCGGAACACATTATTTTATTCCACGTCAGTTACGAAATTTTCGGGAATGACCGTTAGTACCTCTATTGTATCTACAAAACTTCATAATCTGCAACCGATCCAATTTCGCCACCTTTATTAACAATGCTAACCTGTCTGTCATATATAGTGACGTCAATAAGTGCTTGAATTTAGTCTTACACAGAAGTTTCTCCCTTAAGTGAAATACAAAAGCGTGCGCCGCGTTAACCCCAACATTCATCCAACAAAGGCAATACATACTAATGTGCAATATTTTTCAAATACACTGCATAAGCGGCGACAAATAGATGTGGACCAGATAGGTCCAAAGCGGTAGTGTTCTTCAAACTGACAAAATTTCACACTAACCTGTAGACCAAATTTGATACATTACCTAACTGGACTCAATGTACTCACTGAGATACTGATTGGTGTGTTATACTGCAATGTGTATATCTTATAACGGCCTACAACTTAATAGGATACTTTGGTCCACCTCTGGTAGCTATTATCCACCTTGTTACCCATTGGGTTGTGAATATAATGCGGAAACGGAAGCCAAAATCAAATACATCTCAAAGTCACCAAAAATACTACAAAAGCATCGATTTTGAAAAACCAATGTATAATCCTGTTCACCCGGTTGCCGTGAAACCTTTCTCCGATACCTTTCTTTGCTGTTGCAAATGATTTGATGTTCAGGTATTTTAATTTTAAGTTTTGGCAACCAATTTTGAAACCTAGTCAAAAAAAGTGTTGTTGAACCTTCATTCGTGTGAACCCATCGTAACACAATCCCAAATGAATATATACCGTCTAGTAAACACTATATCGATGATGGGAGAGTGTACTTGGCGATGTTATGTTTGTTTGTTGTATCTAATTGTGTGCTAATTGCGGTGGGATTTCAAAACTAAAAATTTAAATATGAACACATTATACCCGAACTAATTAATTTGTTCTAAGATAATGCTTTCAACTTTTTGTGTACAGAAAGTAAGACAATTCTACATAGCTGCCACACCAAGATGATATCTATGGCAGTTATCATACATGCAATTACAAATATTGTAGCAAGAAGAAATGAATTTACTTTAAATCTAAACCACAGTTCCTTCCTAAAGCTCTCCAACAATTGGTATTTTCCACTTTAATCCTAATTTGTCATAACTGCACTTTGATTCAGGTACTTGCCACGCTCTAACATCATCATTCGCATCTACACCTGGCCTCTCTTTCCCATTTGATACTTGATTTTCTTGCGGTAAAGCAGCATGAGTTGAATCTCTTAACGGTTGCGCCGGTTGATTTAGTTGCCCTATCAAATCCAAGCTGTAATCACCAAATCGGTTGATAAATTGTCGTTGTTGATAAATTGTGCTAAACTTATAATTTCTCTTGGTATCGGTCATATTCCTGAAGTAAAAGTTGGCGTAATTAGCCAATTTCTTTAAATCATACTTGAAAGGTGTGTGTAGAGAAGTTAACGATGAAGACGAGGAAGTAGCTGAAACTGAACCAGATAAAACAGAGGATGATCTCTTGTGGTGATGTGTATCTCGTGCTACTTCTTCAATGATCGATGCTGAGTTTGAATCATTAACAATTTCTTCACAGTAATCCTTCAAGAATGATTTATCAAATTGATCCCACAAGTCATAAGGATCACCAGTACCATACTTACCACCACCGAGTTTGTCCCCCCCATTTTGAACATAATTCAATGCTTTATATAAATTCTTCAATAAAATATTGATAAAATACTTGTACTCAGTTTGCCTGATTGAATAATAAAGCAAATCATATTCATCATACAACATGGATGGCTGACTAATATCAATGAAATATATTCTAAATCCACTCTTCAAATATAATCCAATCTCTTCCATCCTTATAGTCACTTTGCGCAACTTATTTCGTTTGGATTCTTGATTATCTTTAGGAGGGATAGTGAATTGGGCCACTCGGAGGAAGCAAAATTGATTCTTGGGCAAAATATCATTGATATTTGTTGGAGGATAAAACAGTTTAGTTACAGTGCTATTTTTTGAGACATGAAAAGTGTTGTTGTTGATTGATACGTGATCATTTGTAGTGGCATCTACCGTCTGATCCATATAACCGTTAACACTTCTATCTACACCGCCACCATTGACACTACCACTGGCTGGAATAACCCCGATGTTTTGAGCATTTCGATTGGTAGTATTGTGATTGTTGACATGAGAAGCTCTGATTCCATCCATTTCTACTTCCGCTTCTGATAATTCTGCTTCTGCATCCTCCTCTACCCCCTCCCCCAAAACAGATTCATCAAATTGTACCGCTGCTTTCTTTTCCTCTTCTTCATCGTCAATGCTATATTTAATTTCAAATTTGGTGGTGCCCAACCCATGACCATATTTGACTGCTAATCCCATATTTAAATTATATTGTCCTGGAGCTAACCATACATCTTTAGAATAACTCAACAAATAAGTTCGATTGATTTCAACAAAATGGTTGTAAACATAATTTCTTGGTTCATCAATTTGATAATCGGAATACTCGGCATACAATCTCTTGTTTCTCAATATAGAATAAATATATTTCCAAGAATCTTTAACATATTGAACATTAAGAGGATTATTGGTAGATGGGGGAGTCAGTAGTTGCGTGTATTGCTTATCCTGACCCTCTTCCACCTCATTTGCTCCATTGTATACTTTTCCATTACAATACTCCTGTTTAATTGATTCAACATGATCAGGACTTGTTGTAATAGCTCTGAAGCTACCGGTGCTATCATTGATTGCAACATGATCATCTTCCTTATTCAAATTATCAACCAATTCCAACCTTTTGGCAATAATCATTCTATTGGCATACCGAAATGAATCTAGTGATTTGATATATGGTTTAAGCCAGGGTAATATCTTGATTATAACATTAATTGTGTCCTCACCAAAAATGGCAACAATCTTGTGGTAATACAAGTCATTATACAAGGTGTAGTAATGGGAATTGATGTACTTCAAGTTAGATTGAGGTACCATGTATAGTAGCTTCATCTGTATTTCCAAGGGAAGTTCCATCAACATGATTACTGAATTTTTGTATGGCAATTTTTATCTAAGTTAGAACAGAATGTGTTATGGTCGACAATGACTATCAATTCTTAAAGAAACTATGCGTTCATCTGTTAGGTTAACCAATGACTAGGCTGTTGTAATTCATTAATAAGGAATAGCCCGTGTGTTGTATCTATTGTGAGTTTTGACTATGGATTCAAAATTCCCCTTGATCAAAAATTGGGGGTGCAGTCAAAAATTATATGTTGCTGAGGTCCAAAGCTATAGTTGTGTGTGAATTATATACGTGGTCGTGGTATAATCTATCTCTATGTTTGGTATATATGTATATGTGTATATGGCGGCGTTCGTCTATACCCTTCTAGTCTGGTATGATATGGTCGTCTAGTTGTTGTTGTCTTGGGTTCCTTAAAATGGATTGAAATTTTTAATTTTTTCTGTTTGTCTCTCTCCTCTTTCTCCAAAAAATTAAAAATTATTATTCGAGTTGATGACGTATTTTGTTTTTGCAAGAGATAAGAAGAAAAGAATATCCACAACAACCTCAAAGAGAGTGAGAAATAGAGGAGAACCCTATACTGTACACATACTAACAGGTTTGATACCAACTTGAAGAACATGATTAGTAGTTATTGCATTGTTTTTTTCCTTGTGAAAAAGAAGTTCCACAAATCAATCACAATCCAAACTTTACAATAAAACCAACCCCCAAATAGAGGTTACTAATGTGCGTTATTGTGTAGTATATTGTGAATAACTTCTTCAAGGAAATTGGGTTTCTTGTTGAATTTCATCTGATCATCTGATCAGATGATGATCAATGGATAACATTTAAAAGGTGTTCAATTGCTATATTACACATAACTTATTCTGTTTAGTAGTACTTTTTGTGTGTGGAGATTATGTACAATTTCTTATTTAATACAAAACTATTTTTAATGTCACAAATCTATATGCATATGTCGCAAGATAATAGGTTCAGACACATACCCACTGGAACCATTTTTGATGCCGTGCAATACATAACATAAGTAATTTGATAACGGAGGACAACAACCTTTCAATTGCAAAATACATATACAACAACTGACTAACTATGGAGTCAGAAAAGTTGAGATTGTACACAGTATCTGGTCAAAGGCCAAGAAGAAACACAATTATTAGCTGCCTTTTACTCCTTTTATTGATCTTTCTCACAATCGCCTTTTCATTTACCACACGTTTCCTGGCAGTAGCACTACATCCACTACCAACTACAAAGAAACAACCCATTGAATCAACATGGAGCTACTTCAGGAAGCCAAAACCAGAAATATGTCGCCAATATGATTACAAGCACCCACAATCATACCTCAAGGACAATTCAACTGTATTGAATATTCTATTTAGCGAAACCTTCCGCAACCAATCAGCCAAGAAATTGTCTCAAGCAGTTCAAATACCAACTGATGTGTATGATGAAGATCCGTCTGTGGAGAAAGACCCTCAATACTGGAATGGTAAATTTACACCATTCTACGACTATTTAAACAAGACATTTCCCCTTATATTCACTCATTTACAAGTGGAACTAGTGCATTCACACGCCATTGTCATCGCTTGGAAAGGATCAAACCCACTGCTGGAGCTGAAACCAATTTTACTCACTGCTCATCAAGATGTTGTACCTATACAAAAATCAACCTTGGATCAATGGACGTATCCTCCATATGATGGAATTTACGATGGAGATAAATTGTGGGGGCGTGGCTCTTCAGATTGTAAAAATTTGTTGATTGGACTATTAGAATCAATTGAGGAGCTATACAAGTCAAGTTTTAAACCTAAAAGAACCATTGTTCTTGGATTTGGATTTGATGAGGAAGTTGGGGGGGAACGAGGGGCTCAACATATTGGCCAATTTTTAACAAAACGGTATGGCAAAGATTCATTTTATGCGGTTATTGATGAAGGTGGTCAGAGCATTGCATATGAGGAAGATGTGGTATTGGCATTACCAGGTACAAGTGAAAAAGGATCGACCGATGTTGTTGTTGGGATAAATACACCTGGTGGTCATTCATCAGTCCCACCATTATCACAGCACACATCAATTGGATTAATGGCCATCTTTATTGAGAGTTTGGAAAAGGATCATTTCCAACCAATTTTATCACCTCGTAATCCAACTTTCCATGAATATCAATGCATCGCCAAGTACTCATCCACGTTGCCCCATAAAATTAAAAAGAGTTTACTTCATGCTGATACATCACACCGAGCAAATAAAATAGCTACCAGTTGGCTCTATAATAAGTCATTGCTTAGTCGATACTTGATTACGTCGACACAAGCAGTTGATACCATCAGTGGTGGTGTAAAATCTAACGCGTTGCCAGAATACGTCGAGGCTGTCATCAATCATCGTGTTGCGGTTGAATCAAGTGTTGATGAAATCTATAACCACGATTTATGTCATGCTAAATATTTGGCTAAACGATTTAATTTAGGATTGGTCTCTGAGGGGGAAACTCTTCGCAATGAGACTAAGAATGGAAAAATAACAATTCACAAAGTCTCTCAATTGGAACCAGCGCCAAGCACACCTACTGTTGGCAAAGTATGGGAATTGTTTTCAGGCAATATCAGACACGTGTATGAGCAATTGGTTCCAAGTTACAACAAGCTGTGCAGCTCTGGTAACACCGATTCTGTTGTCGGAAGACAGGTTGTAGTTGCACCCGGAATAGCAACTGGAAATACCGATACCAGATATTATTGGAATTTAACCAAGAACATTTTTCGATACAGACCTGGACTTTTCACCACTGTGGAGTCACACGCTCATGGAGTGGATGAGTTTATTCGATTTGATTCTCATTTACAAATTATTGCATTTTATTATGAGTACTTGCAATTGATTAACGAAGATGATAATTTGTGAATTGGCTGCTTAAGTTAAGGGTTTGAATTACGCAGGGGAACCCCCCCCACCCCTCCAAGGGACTGTTTTTGATTTTGGTGCCAGAGAGAATTTGCTGATCAATGGATAATTATGATCAACCACCCATCACAAGTTAAATCAAATCAAGGAATCGACAGATGTGAAACTTTGCACTTCAATACTGCACCGAAATAAAGTTTATTGGTGACGGTTAAGGCAATTGAAAATTGCCTTGATGATGGTTTAATCTTGCAAAGAAGGAGATTCTAGTTGCCAATCTGAAATTTCAATCAATTGAGCTACTGTCCTGTCAGTTACATCCACTATTAAGAGGAGTCCAAGGACAAAAAGACACAGGAGTCAAGAAGGGTGTTGAGCGCATATAAATTTTAGAGAGAGATGGTGATTATTGGATTTCGATGTCAAGTTATTAAAAGTATAATGCATAGCAAGAATTAAAATAACTCTGAAAGCTTAAGTCCATGCATCTTTTCCCAATGCTGATTTGTAATGATTAATCAAATTCAAACCATTGTTTTAATTTTCTCAATACATCCTCATCTATGTCAAGGTTCCAATTGAGTTTGCGCTTGTTGAGTTTGTAATAATTCGAAACCAAATTCAGCATTCTGGTTCCATAATCTTCAACATTTTTTGTAAAGCCAGTTTTTTATCTTTATTATTGGCCAAATTAACAGATCTTATACACGAAGGAGTTATAGATTCAATTAATCTCGGTGCAAGCAACGCTGATCCCAAAAGTCACAATCTGCGTTGCCGCTTCATAAACATATTCAAAATAGTATAGATATAGGACATCACGTGAAAATTAGTTGATAAATGAAAAAATGGCGATATCCAGAGGTCAGTTAATCTAATTTTGTGCTTTGAACTTACATTTGTTGGTCTCTGGTAAATTTATATTTGTGGGGACAGGGGTTTATCGAGTCTGTAGGGGATGTTAAGTTTATGTGTTCGGTTTCGTTTCTTTCTATTTTAAATGTGAATCTCCTAATTGAGTAATCTTTTTTGTTTCTTAAAGGGAAATAGGAGATAAGAAGAGGGGGGATAGTGGGGCAACGAATGGCGGAAAAAAGTAAAACAAAATTTGAAAATGTGACACATTTACAAGCGAAGTGTGCGTGTGTGTATACGTGTGGGTATTAATCGACATGTTGTGGAATAATACATGTTAATTCCTCTACTGTAACATGTATATGAATGGGGTATTTGACTATATACACTGGTATGCCAGAATAATGACCTAGAGCAATCCTTTTAAGATATATAAGTTATACTTGTTGTTTGATAAAGTTAAGAAAATAAATTTAAATTACAATTGAAAAGAGAGAACCCTGAGTAGGAGGAGAGAGAAAGTAAATGTGTGGATTACCGAATTAGGAAATGCAGACGGTGTTGAGTGATCTCTTTTGGGTTAAGATAGAAATTTATCCGAACAAATAATATGTACCTTACTCCTTAGTGTTTAAGCAGCCACTGCATTAGAAATTTTTGAAAGATTGGGGGCCACAGTTGATGGAAGTATAATTTCTTGTGGTGTGGTAAATATAATACACACAATGTGAAAATGCTACTATTTTACACCCTGTTAATTTGAAATCATTTGGTACTATGGTTTGAGATATATGTGTATTAAATTTTTGATAGATGGGGAATATAGTGAATGTAATGTTAGGCTTACAATGATTTTACAGGCATCACTAATTACATTCGTACTCGACTGTTGCTATGTAAGTGTAGTAGTGTGTGTATGTGTGGGTGGTGGGTGCGTAATTGCATCTTATATGTTCCTACGTTGCAGTAACTACCATTGCTTTCTAATTGAATATTGTTTATGAAGATGGTATATGGTATTACTATGAAAAGTGACTGTGATAATTTTTGTCTCCTCTCTTTCTCTTTCTCTCTCCACTTGAAATTTCAACATTTTTATAAAAACACAATTTATTTTCCACCAATTTATTCTTCTTCTTCTACCCTTTGTACTTCAAATCAACCAACTGTATTAGTATATTTTCAATACTTATACATCTATATATATATATCTACCTATAAGAGATCATCATATTTGGATTACCTGATAGATAGTTCACAACAACAACAACAACAATTCACTAAAAAGTATATATACCCTTCAACAAAACAAACACTGACCCCCTTTATACTTTGAATTCAAAAATTAAACCATTTACACCAAGATGAATGTCTCACCAAATGCTTTAGAGTTTACTGGTATGTTATGAATTTTTCTAGACCACGTTATCACGAGGAAAAAGAGTGGATGAGATACACATGCAAACTGCAGCAAGGTTTAGGATTTATCAAGGGGAGTGACCACAAGATTTGAAAAAAAAATTACAAAGGAGGTATAAACAACCATCCAATAGACACAGTCCCTTCCAATTGAGTAATTATGGTGTAACCCACCCCTTGATGGATTCAACACACAAACGAGGCTTAGCACACGTCACCTTCTTAAGGATATAGATTGTTGCCAATCTCACCCGCTATTTTTCTTTTCTTCTTCGATACATTTTCTTGATACTAACCCATCAATCCTTTAGGTTCCTTTACCAAACAGACTACCGAATACTTAACCTTATCAAACCCAACTAATCAAGCATTGGCTTTTAAAGTCAAAACTACTGCTCCAAAATTATATTGTGTTAGACCAAATGCTAGTATTATCCAACCAGGAGATTCGTTACAAATTTCCATCATTTTACAAGGCTTCTCCCAACCATTACCTGAAGATTACAAATGTAAGGATAAATTTTTGTTGGTTTCAGTTCCTGCACCACCACATTCTGATCCAGCCAAAGTGGGTGAATTATGGCCACAATTGGAAGCCCAAAACAAATCTGCTGTTGTTTCAAGGAAATTGAAGGTCAACTACGTCATTGGCCCAGACAAAGAAGAATCATACAATGGTGCAGGTGCAGGTGCA